>NC_086451.1:479460537-479760537 GCF_028390025.1 Pseudophryne corroboree
CCATGAAAGCTCCAATCGGAGGCCTTTTAACAGTCCCGGGTAGTGAATCCCGGGACGGGCCCTTTCACACTACCCAGCTTCCCGGGACGGTCCCGGTTCCCGGGTTCAACCCTGCTTTTGACCTGGGATGAAATCCCGGGATGCTCGTCCCGGGAAATTGTCCCTGTACCCATTTACACTGAGAAGAATCCCGCGTTCACGTGCAATATCCCGGGATTTTTCTGCGAGTGTAAAAGGGGTATTAGTGAGAGGGGGAAATAGGTCGTTCATACTGTTGCAACGTGAATCTGAATGGATATTCAGATTAAACACTCTCAGCCCAAAGGGACTTAATGAACACTTGGGTCTCATTTGGTTTATATGAGGTCTGTTATATTGCAGTATTTTACTATTAATTGAATAGGTAGGATATAGTTTTATTAACTTTCATCTATTCCAGTGCCGTAAGTTTGTCCCGGATGCCCGAAAGGCAAGATAAATACTGGTAGCCCATCCCCTATGTTTTTAGATAAATATATGTATGTGTTTGTTACAGCACTGTCTCTCTCTCTATATATATATATATATATATATATATATATCTCTATATCTATAGATATATATATATATATATATATATATAGTTAGTGTGTGTGTGTGTGTGTGTGTGTGTGTGTGTGTGTGTGTGTGTGTGTGTGTGCGCGCGTATACGGAGTGTACTGAAAAAAATGTATATACTGTATACATACATTTCATTGTCTTTTATTTTAAATCACACATTTCTTAGCAGTCATACCCAGGATTAGAACCCATGACCTGTTACACTGACAGGAGACACTTTACTGATGGAGCTATTTGCTCCTGTACAGGAAACATGAGAATTCTAACTACAGTATATGAAGTTACGTGTCATTGTCAGAGAAGTAACTTTATATAGTTAGAATTCTCATATTTCCTATACAGGAGCAAACAGCTTCATCAGTATGGTGTCTGCTTCCAGTGTAATAGGTTGTGGTTTCTAATCCTGGGTATGACACCGGTAAAATATGTATCTACAGAATAATAAAAAGGGTGTGACATTTAAGGGGCAGGGACCAGTGAGGAAGTCGGCCACTGAAGAGACAGCGGCAGCTATCAATTAACTTAATTCAGTGGTGTCACAGAATGAGAGGCGAGGTGCCCCCCTTCAGAGCAGGAGCCCGGCGGCAGATGACTCCATTGCCTCCTAGAGTTACGCCTCTGGTCTATTCACTTTAATGCACTACTACGCCAATATTGTGGCTTTCTTGTCTTCCATGTAGTTGTATATGTATTTTGTTCCTAATAGTATGAGCAGTGATAATGGGGTACTTATTACGTATCTCATGCATTTGAAAGGCATACTAAATCATGTTTGCTGCATTGCATCTTCCAGCTAGCCCATTGTTTGGTTACCACAGTGATGGGGGTGTGATGAAGACACTATGGCCCACCCTGGTTAGGTGTGTGGCCTGACGACGTCAAATGAGACGTAGCGCTGGACGGGTGGGAGGTCCCGGTACTGGCGTCTGGCGTCTAGGGTATGAATCACTTAAATAGGCGAGTGTTTTTAATGTTTGTATCGTCTGATGAAAGTGCCGTTACACAAATAAAGAGGCACCGAAACGTTACTGTTAATGCCTGACTACAGTGTGAATTACTGAACTCGTGAGTACCGCACCTGGAGAGCTATATTATATATATATATATATATATATATATATATATATATATACACATATACATATACATACACACACAATATATATATATATATATATATATATACATACATACAAACACAATTTTAGCTTTTCACCAGAACATAGTCATAGTCACGTAATGAATATGGTTTTAATGTGCACATCAGCTTTAATCTGAGGGTATTGGAATTACAGCTATATAAAAGCTGTTTCATGGACAGGTCTGAGCTGTTCCTCTGTTATTCCTCCATCAAGCAGACACAAGGTCTAGAGATGACACCAAGTGTGGCCTTTGTATCTGGAAGCTGTTGCTGTGACCCCACAATATGGGGTCACAGGAGATCTGTGCCAGTGACACGGGCCGTCCTTAAGGTGGGTACACACTAGACATTATTTTGAACGATTTGCCCAATTCTAACAGATTGGAACGTCAAATAGTTAAAATTGTCCAGTGTGTGCGCAATATCTGCGCTCTCCTGCGGTCGTTAGCGACGTCTTTAGATGCAAAAAACAAAGTATCCATCAGGGAGATAGGAGGGGACAAAACAACAGCCTGGTACATTCTGGAGCAAAAAAACACAACACACACTAGTGAGCCCGGAAACGCACAAAGGCCTGGACATCCACAGAAGACAACAGAGGGTGGATGATCGCAGAATCCTTTCCATGGTAAAGAAACAACACTTCACAACATCCAGCCAAGTGGAGAACACTCTCCAGGAGGAAGGGATATCATTGTCCAAGTCTACCATAAAGAGAAGACTTCACAAGAGCAAATACAGAGGGTCCATCACAAGGTGCAAACCAGGCACGTCAAACTCAAAATCTCAACCGAATAATCAAGGTCTAAGTCTGGTGTGGGCTGCAAGAAAAAAAGTCTTATGTGCAATTTTCAAAGTTTTTTTTTTTTAGAAAAACCATTATAATTAATGAGATGTTGAGTATTGTGAAGAAAACATTTACTTTAATGCAGTGGTGCAAATAGGAGAAATTTCTTACTGGTACTGTGGGCGCGCGCCAAAGTCGTGCACACCAACAAAATGGGTGTGTGATACACACGTGGGGGCCAGATACATATATGCCCCCACAGTGCCAGATACACATATGCCCCCCACAGTGCCAGATACACATATGCCCCCACAGTGCCAGATACACATATGCCCCCCACAGTGCCAGATACACATATGCCCCCACAGTGCCAGATACACATATGCCCCCCACAGTGCCAGATACACATATGCCCCCACAGTGCCAGATACACATATGCCCCCCACAGTGCCAGATACACATATGCCCCCACAGTGCCAGATACACATATGCCCCCCACAGTGCCAGATACACATATGTCCCCAATGTGCTCACCACCGCTGCGGCCTGGGATCTGCTGCCTAGCTTGGTGTGAGGGCATGAGAGCAGTGTGCGCATCTCCTGCTCCTTGGTCCGGTCTCCGGTGGCGCAGGTATCTTAAACCAGCCGCCGTTTCATGAGCCAATCAGAGCTCACGGACCGGTAGCCAATCAAGAGCTGACGGTCTGAGAGCTCTGATTGGCTCACGAGCCGGCGCCTGATTTAAGATAAGGGTGCCACTGCCAGAGAAGGCGGTCAGGCAAAAGTTGAGTTTGTAGGGAAGAGGGCAGCAGACTACGGCTATAACCAGAGCGGGAGATAATGACGGCCTGTGTTACAGTATCTGCTGTGTTATCTGTGAGATATGGGTGGGTAATGGAGATGTTTCTCATATGTACCGTATGTAGCGGGATTTGTATACAGACTGAATGTGTAGAACAAAGGACAGGGTCATGGATGACACCTACTGTAGGTATTGAGCTTTTGGGGCAGGGATGATTATAGAGTTATCTACAGACCTAGATATCATATTGGTAACTACGGTCGGTCGGTGCAATTATTATCAATTCTGTTTTTGAAGATTGAGTTTGTGAGATGGTAACCAAGGCAGAAAGACATTCAGTAACGTGGACCGATACAAATGGTGACAAATCTGGAGAGGATACGTAGATTTGGGCGTCACCTACATACACGTGATAGATCAGGGGTGGGGAACCTCAGGCCCACGGGCCATATAAGGCCCGCAGAGCCACTTGATCCGGCCCGCCCAGGCTCACCTAACCAAGGGAGAAGCCGGGCGCCCGCTGAGATTTTGTTACTAGCGGTTGCCTGGCTTCTTCCCCTCAGCAGCAGCCGGAGGCCCGAGCTCACTCCTGAGCTCCGGCTTCCGCCTCTAGCAGTGTGCGTGTGCGCTATGGGAGAGATGCCGTGACGTCTCTCCCATAGTTCTGAGGAGCGAGCAGCCAGGCAGAGGGCAAGGGTCCGGAAGCAGGAGTGGGGCTGGTGAGCACTGCTTTTTTTTTTCTTTTAATGTGTGTGTGTAAGCGTCGCTACTAGGGGGTATATCTAATGGGGGCAGGCTAATTTTTAAATTGATAATTTTTGTATGGCCCCCAAAAGGATTTTATAAATATCCAAATGGACCTTGGTAGAAAAAAAAGGTTCCCCACTCCTGAGATACTGAAATCAGAAGGAGCTTATTTGTTTCTCAAGAGACGTGGTGTAGAAGAGACAAGAGTAGTCCTAGGCCTGAGCCTTGTGGTCTCCAACTGATAGATGGAGCGCAGAGGAAGTGGATCCAGAGAGACGGACGCTGAGACAACGATTAGATAGCCAGGATGAGAACCAGGACGATGCCCTGAAGCCATCTTACAGGCGGCCAGTGGAGAGAGTGCAGAGAAAGGGTGTTACGTGGCAGGATGGGGGCTGGTTAGATAACAGTCTGGCTTCTACTGTGTACCAGCTGCAAGTGGCGCAATTCTTTTGCTGGAAGACCCATGTAGACGGCATTACAGTATTCATTTATAACACACTTTAAGGTTTATCATACCTAGAAACACCTTTGTGTCCTCGTTCTGTGACCACATAGTAACACGGGTGGCTTTATCCGGACATCTTTTATAGATCAGTGAAGAGTAACCCGTCAGGGCACAGTCATTGTAATCCGCTTCCCATCTTAGCTGAAACATTGATTGACTAACTGATCAGCGCAATATGTTACTCTACAGGACACAGATAAGCACGCCATTATTCTTTAATTGCACGCTGATCGTTTGCTGATGTTCTTAAACCCTGGTGTAATTGTGTGTTTTTCTCTCCTTTTAAATTAACAGTTTCATTTAGCTTTAAGTTTAATTAACATATAAAGCAATTAGCCACATATGTTTACGAAACTGAAAATGTTTAAGTAAGTCACAAAGAAAAAAAAGTTCTAAGACGGTAACTCAATAAAGACACAACATAGACACCGGGGCTTGTTACAGGGACACATGCCTTGTGAGGACATAATGACCATCTGTAACTTACGCCCGGTTACCCAGAATGGGCACTGCCTCACAGTGGCACACAGTAGCACAGGCAGTCTAAAGAGCCTTACCCGCGATGATGGCTTGCATTGCAGAAATCCTATTGCTAAAAGTCACTCAATCACGTCAGTGATGGGCAAGACCTACTCCAATCTCTATCTACCTATAGCGGCCAGGGCCGGAGTAAGGTTTGTGGGGCCCCGGGGCAAGTAACTTGTGGAGACCTACCTGTGATGCATTTGCAGCAGCTAGGAATTGCACGTACTTTGCCTGCGGGCAGTTATCTTTCCTCACCGGTTGGCATTAGCCCCGGGCAATTATACAGAATTACGTTCCACATGTAGTACCTGGTTACCCAATGCCTGGTAGAGCGTCAGAGACCGGAATACAGCTCACAGCCTTCTGACCCACTTGGGGACAGAGGAAAACCGTCCTTAAACCTGGGTGGCCCCCATATATAATCGGCATAGCCCAGAGGTATAGCTATAACACACATTGCTACGATCACGTATTCGCAGCAAGTGCGGAACTATATCAGACATAAGAATTCTAATCACTGATCAGGGTCATTAATGTAAGTGGAGCAAAGAAACGTTGGAGCAAGAATTCAGCGGTCACAAGTTTGAAATGATCAAATCAATAACATTATGCGTGTCGCCATCTTGCTATACATCCCGACCAATACAGACAGCCCCTAAAGCAGGTGACCGGCGAGTGCATCATTACACCACCCCGGTCTCTTACCACCATGAAACAAGGACATTACCATCAGAAAATACTGCTACTGTAGGGACACCTTCCCTCTCAGCAAACACAATACAGCATCCAGCAACAGCCAAAAATCTATAGAACTGATGGAAATAAATCATAAAAATATATGTCGGATATTACAATATACTGCAATAACATCAGATACATGATAGAGGACTTCTCACCAAAACCAGCAGCTGGAAGACTCGGAACAGGCTGTTATGCAAATATCTCAAACATCAGCAGTCACAACTGAGCCTCCCAGCTGGCCATTTAGGTAGACTGAAGACCACCGGAAGCCACAGGTCGCGATAGGAAATTATAGTGTTAACAATGAAAACTTCCACAAGGTGACAAGTTGGACAGGCTGACTGTTGTGTACATACAGTATACGGGGTCAGGCGGACTAAGCAAGGGGAAAAAGTGCTTATTATTAAGGGGTAATAAAGCCTCCTTAATCAGACAGGCTGTAATAATGTCTAGTTTCCATCACACGTTTCCCTACAGATCATAAGATCTAGGATTGTGCGCCATACAAAATATAAGCAGATCTGCATTATCCGGGGGAGCATCTTGTAATAGCGGAAAATCTAGTAAGATTCATTGAAGTATTTAGAAGCCACAGAACAATATTTCATTATAGTCTATGGCAGTGGTCTCCAACCTTAATTGGGGTGTGAGCTACTTTCGGAAAACAAAACCCCTGAAGGAGCTCCCCCCTCCCCCCAATGCGCGTGCATTCCTACTAAAGTGGGTGTGGCCTCACAAAAGTGGGGGTGGTCTCACGACTACAAGTAATGCCTCCCCCCCGCGTAGTGCCAGATACACAAAAAATGCCCCTCAGCAGTTCCAGATACACAAATAATGCCCCACAGCAGTACCAGATACACAAATAATGCCCCACAGCACTGCCAGATACACAAATAATGCCCCCCAGCAGTGCCAGATACAATTTCCCCCACAGTGCCATTCAAAATGCCCCCCATAGCGGCAGATAAAATTACCCCCCCCCCCCACAATGTCTGATACAGTGACCCACACAGAGTTAACCCTTGCTGGCTTCTTCTACTGCCGCCGGTGCTGCTCCGCCTGTATGAGGGATGGAAGGGGAGGAGAGCGCAGCGCGCAACTCTCCTGTGAAGTCTGGAGAGCGGCTGCGGTGAGGGTGACAGAGTCTCCGGTGGCGGCGGGCATTTAAAATATGGTGCTGGTAAGTGAGCCAATCAAAACTCGCGGCCCGGCAGTCAATCAGGTGCCGCCACTGCCGGTCCACGAGCTCTGACTGGCTGACGGCAGGCACCATATTAAAAATGAAGGGAGGAGGAGTGCCAGTGACTGCCCAAGCCTGTGCGCTCTGTGAGCTACCGAAAATACTACGGCGAGCTACCGGTAGCTCGCGAGCTACTGGCTGGAGATCACTGTTCTATGGAATCAACAAAATGTTGTAACACTTAATTGTGACATTTCGCTTCTATAAATAACAGGAAGAAAAATATAAGTCACTGGTGCAGGATACTCCTGGTAGGGAACGGGATTGTTCTTCAGGAATTATTTCAAATCCATAATATTGTGCATAAAACAGGGACATAACAAACCTAAGAGTATAATCTTGTTAGTAGAGCGCAGTCACGCGTTTCACCGCCCATACTGTGATGCATCTGCGGTGCGCACAATTGTTTTGAATAGAATTTTGTCACATAATATTGCTATATTATAATTAAATATCTATACATAATAAAACTGCAGTGGTTGTGTCTGTACATAGCTTTTTTTTAAAAAAAAATTAAATATACTTCTAGGGACTGTTTATGAACTATGGAAAATAAAAATATTTTTGGAATTTTGGTATATCTATTATTCCGGCATCATGCAAAAACTACTGGATGAATTTGGATGACGTTTTCACTATTGTATAGCTTAGTGACCTAGAAAGAAACGGAAGTCTGTATGATCTTACTGTGACATCAGGGAGAGAGCAATTTATTGTTATTCTTTATCAGCAGTTAATTAAATAGCGCACACATATTCCGCAGCGCTGTACACAGAATATTTGGCCATTCACATCAGTCCCTGCCCCAGTGGAGCTTACAATCTATATTCCCTATCACATCTACACGCACACACATTCACACTAGGGTTAATTTTGTTGGGCTCCAACGAACCTTCCAGTATATTTTTGGATTGTGGGAAGAAACCGGAGTACCCAGAGGAAACCCACGCAAGCATGGGGAGAAAATACAAACTCCACACAGTTAGGGCCATAGTGGGTATTTAATCCATGACCTCAGTGCAGTGAGGTGCTAACATTACACCATCCGTACTGCCCTATATATCATAATATAATTTTATATATATATATATATATATATATATATATATATATATATATATGTGTGTGTGTGTATGTGTGTTTTGTTTTTGTTTTTTTCTTGCAACAAATTCACAAGTAATAGGGGGGAATAGTGAATGCTCCCATTTAACAGGACAGTCATTATTTTAATTTACCACCTTCTTAAAATTATTATTATTTAATTTTTTTTAAAGGTTTGTCTTTAAAAGTATGTGCAGTTTAATGCACACACGTTTACAATAGGGATAGGCAGTCTGTGCCTCTCCAGCTGCTGTGGAACTACACATCCCAGCATTCACCGACACAGTTTTAGTATGACCAAACAGTAGAACTGTGGCAGGGCATGCTGGGATTTGAAGTTCACACATTGCCTACCCTAGTTTACAACATGAGATATGACGAAAAATGGTGCTTCTATTACGCTTTAAAATAGCAGAATGATAATGTCACCGCATTCCTCAGGCTTCACAGCGAGGAAAAGGAAATTATCATAACTGAAGAGGCGACTGGAAGAAGGTGTTTACATTTAGAAAAGAGTAAGACAGAGGTTCCCAAACTGTGTGCCGTGGCTTCCTGGGGTGCCTCGGGACACTTGCAGGGGTGCCCTGGGTTGGTGATCCAGGACCAATTCAAATTATTTATGGTCAATACAATAGGCAAAACCAGTGCCTCACCACACAACTGACCCTAAGGAGGACATATAAACGCTATCTACTTAATGTAATGTCTTTCTAAATTTCTCAATAAGAAATTTTTGGCCTAGGGGTGCCGTGAAAAAAATTCTGATATTCTAGGGCGCCGTGATTTAAAAAAGTTTGGAAACCACTGGAGTAAGATATTAATTTATAGATAAATTATTAGCACTTAAGAATTGGACATAGCACTTTTATCCACAAAATACAGCAGTAATAGACTGCCAACATGTAAAACAACATTGTTACTACGATCCCTAGCTCATAACGCCTTCATCCATTACAAAACAAATTATTCAGACATTAGTTACATAACTCCTTCGTCCACTCTCCTCTGAGCAGGATCACAGACCTTTTAATAACGGAAATGAAGACTACTTTAAAACTTATTATAAATACATTTTCAACGCTCTAACTTAAGTATCCTCTTAACAGAACACATTGTCAGCATTGCATTGAAGTGTTCCAGCACCTAAGCACAGCGACGACATCCATCTCTTAGCTAAACCACTATTCTGCTGATTATTCACCAGGAGGTAATGACATCACACAGTGTTATGGAGCTTGGAGATTAAATAAGACTTGTGCATGTTCCCGGGCAAAACGCTGAAGTAAAATATGAGCAGATTCCTGGAGTTTGGGGCTGAAGTAAGATCCGAGCAGGGTTCCCGGAGTTTGGGGCTGAAGTAAGATCCGAGCAGGGTTCCCGGAGTTTGGGGCTGAAGTAAGATCCGAGCAGGGTTCCCGGAGTTTGGGGCTGAAGTAAGATCCGAGCAGGGTTCCCAGAGTTTGGGGCTGAAGTAAGATCCGAGCAGGGTTCCCGGAGTTTGGGGCTGAAGTAAGATCCAAGCAGGGTTCCCGGAGTTTGGGGCTGAAGTAAGATCCGAGCAGGGTTCCCGGAGTTTGGGGCTGAAGTAAGATCCGAGCAGGGTTCCCGGAGTTTGGGGCTGAAGTAAGATCCGAGCAGGGTTCCCGGAGTTTGGGGCTGAAGTAAGATCCGAGCAGGGTTCCCGGAGTTTGGGGCTGAAGTAAGATCCGAGCAGGGTTCCCGGAGTTTGGGGCTGAAGTAAGATCCGAGCAGGGTTCCCGGAGTTTGGGGCTGAAGTAAGATCCGAGCAGGGTTCCCGGAGTTTGGGGCTGAAGTAAGATCCGAGCAGGGTTCCCGGAGTTTGGGGCTGAAGTAAGATCCGAGCAGGGTTCCCGGAGTTTGGGGCTGAAGTAAGATCCGAGCAGGGTTCCCGGAGTTTGGGGCTGAAGTAAGATCCGAGCAGGGTTCCCGGAGTTTGGGGCTGAAGTAAGATCCGAGCAGGGTTCCCGGAGTTTGGGGCTGAAGTAAGATCCGAGCAGGGTTCCCGGAGTTTGGGGCTGCAGTAAGATCCGAGCAGGGTTCCCGGAGTTTGGGGCTGCAGTAAGATCTGAGCAGGGTTCCGGAGTTTGGGGCTGCAGTAAGATCTGAGCAGGGTTCCGGAGTTTGGGGCTGCAGTAAGATCTGAGCAGGGTTCCGGAGTTTGGGGCTACAGTAAGATCTGAGCAGGGTTCCAGAGTTTGGGGCTGCAGTAAGATCTGAGCAGGGTTCCGGAGTTTGAGGCTGCTGTAAGATCTGAGCAGGGTTCCGGAGTTTGGGGCTGAAGTAAGATCTGAGCAGGGTTCCGGAGTTTGGGGCTGAAGTAAGATCTGAGCAGGGTTCCCGGAGTTTGGGGCTGAAGTAAGATCTGAGCAGGGTTCCCGGAGTTTGGGGCTGAAGTAAGATCTGAGCAGGGTTCCCGGAGTTAGGGCTGAAGTAAGATTTGAACAGGGTTACGGAGTTTGGAGCTGAAGTAAGATCTGAGCAGGGTTCCGGAGTTTGGGGCTGAAGTAAGATCTGAGCAGGGTTCCCGGAGTTTGGGGCTGAAGTAAGATTTGAACAGGGTTACGGAGTTTGGAGCTGAAGTAAGATTTGAACAGGGTTACGGAGTTTGGAGCTGAAGTAAGATTTGAACAGGGTTACGGAGTTTGGAGCTGAAGTAAGATTTGAACAGGGTTACGGAGTTTGGAGCTGAAGTAAGATTTGAACAGGGTTACGGAGTTTGGAGCTGAAGTAAGATTTGAGTAGGGATCCCGGAGTTTGGAGCTGAAGTAAGATTTGAACAGGGTTATGGAGTTTGGAGCTGAAGTAAGATCTAAGCACAGTTCCCGGAGTTTGGAGCTGAAGTAAGATTTGAACAGGGTTATGGAGTTTGGGGCTGAAGTAAGATCTGAGCAGGGTTCCCGGAGTTTGGGGCTGAAGTAAGATTTGA
This sequence comes from Pseudophryne corroboree, assembly GCF_028390025.1. Classification (NCBI taxonomy): domain Eukaryota; kingdom Metazoa; phylum Chordata; class Amphibia; order Anura; family Myobatrachidae; genus Pseudophryne; species Pseudophryne corroboree. The sequence goes on from NC_086451.1 coordinate 479,471,677, forward strand.
GCAGGGTTACGGAGTTTGGAGCTGAAGTAAGATTTGAGCAGGGATCCCGGAGTTTGGAGCTGAAGTAAGATTTGAACAGGGTTATGGAGTTTGGAGCTGAAGTAAGATCTAAGCACCGTTCCCAGAGTTTGGGGCTAAAGTAAGATTTGAGCAGGGATCCCGGAGTTTGGAGCTGAAGTAAGATTTGAACAGGGTTATGGAGTTTGGAGCTGAAGTAAGATCTAAGCACCGTTCCCAGAGTTTGGGGCTAAAGTAAGATCCGAGCAGGGTTCCCGGAGTTTGGGGCTGAAGTAAGATCCGAGCAGGGTTCCCGGAGTTTGGGGCTGAAGTAAGATCCGAGCAGGGTTCCCGGAGTTTGGGGCTGAAGTAAGATCCGAGCAGGGTTCCCGGAGTTTGGGGCTGAAGTAAGATCCGAGCAGGGTTCCCGGAGTTTGGGGCTGCAGTAAGATCTGAGCAGGGTTCCGGAGTTTGGGGCTGCAGTAAGATCTGAGCAGGGTTCCGGAGTTTGGGGCTGCAGTAAGATCTGAGCAGGGTTCCGGAGTTTGGGGCTGCAGTAAGATCTGAGCAGGGTTCCGGAGTTTGGGGCTACAGTAAGATCTGAGCAGGGTTCCAGAGTTTGGGGCTGCAGTAAGATCTGAGCAGGGTTCCGGAGTTTGAGGCTGCTGTAAGATCTGAGCAGGGTTCCGGAGTTTGGGGCTGAAGTAAGATCTGAGCAGGGTTCCCGGAGTTTGGGGCTGAAGTAAGATCTGAGCAGGGTTCCCGGAGTTTGGGGCTGAAGTAAGATCTGAGCAGGGTTCCCGGAGTTTGGGGCTGAAGTAAGATTTGAACAGGGTTACGGAGTTTGGAGCTGAAGTAAGATCTGAGCAGGGTTCCGGAGTTTGGGGCTGAAGTAAGATCTGAGCAGGGTTCCCGGAGTTTGGGGCTGAAGTAAGATTTGAACAGGGTTACGGAGTTTGGAGCTGAAGTAAGATTTGAACAGGGTTACGGAGTTTGGAGCTGAAGTAAGATTTGAACAGGGTTACGGAGTTTGGAGCTGAAGTAAGATTTGAACAGGGTTACGGAGTTTGGAGCTGAAGTAAGATTTGAACAGGGTTACGGAGTTTGGAGCTGAAGTAAGATTTGAACAGGGTTACGGAGTTTGGAGCTGAAGTAAGATTTGAGTAGGGATCCCGGAGTTTGGAGCTGAAGTAAGATTTGAACAGGGTTATGGAGTTTGGAGCTGAAGTAAGATCTAAGCACAGTTCCCGGAGTTTGGAGCTGAAGTAAGATTTGAACAGGGTTATGGAGTTTGGGGCTGAAGTAAGATCTGAGCAGGGTTCCCGGAGTTTGGGGCTGAAGTAAGATCTGAGCAGGGTTCCGGAGTTTGGGGCTGAAGTAAGATTTGAGCAGGGTTACGGAGTTTGGAGCTGAAGTAAGATTTGAGCAGGGTTCCCGGAGTTTGGAGCTGAAGTAAGATTTGAGCAGGGATCCCGGAGTTTGGAGCTGAAGTAAGATTTGAACAGGGTTATGGAGTTTGGAGCTGAAGTAAGATCTAAGCACCGTTCCCAGAGTTTGGGGCTAAAGTAAGATTTGAACAGGGTTATGGAGTTTGGGGCTGAAGTAAGAACTGAGCAGGGTTCCCGGAGTTTTGGGCTGAAGTAAGATTTGAACAGGGTTACGGAGTTTGAAGCTGGATGCTATCTCCTGTAGCTGCTCCTCTTTTAAAAGGAGACTAATATTTGTGTGAAATTAACAATGGTTAGAAAGTTTTATTTAATATTCAACAGTCTACTTTGGGCGATGACTCTACAACATTAATACAGTCCCAGGTGCAGAGACATCATTATCGGTACAGTATGATGTGAACCACATGTATTTTAAACTGAACACGTATGTGCAGAGACTGAATCTACTTCTACAGCTTTATCTCGTTGTGTCTACTCATTCTCTTAAGTGTTATCCCAAATGTTTTACACAAAGGCCTAATATCCCGTATAAAGGCAGCCAAGGCTGATCTGCTATCTAAGCTGCAGTAATTGAAGACACTGCCTATTTAGGGAATATCTGCTGCAAACAGGCCTTTGGATAAACGTTTTAGCATTTATTAAAGTTTTACTCTATAGTACTTTTTAGTGCTCTTCCTAATAATAAAAAAAAAGTCCTGTTTATTTTTAGAACAATTTTAGATTTAAAATTGCATTGTGGTCAAATTAAAAATCTGTTTCATTTGGCATTTATTACAGAACTTCCAATGTGCCAAAGGTAGTTAAACTTTCCCTGACCTAGACAGACAGAAACGGAACTTTCGGAGAGTTAGCGCTGCGAGATTGCCAACTTTACCCCCGAATTGCAGGGAGATCCTACAGCTACAAAGGAGAAACACCTCCACCAGGGGACTGATGAGCGCCAGAAAGGACTTACACCCTTTGCAATTTACAGCATCAGAATAAGCAATAAATACAGAGGCTGGACAACAATACTGCCAGATCAATGACTAATCACTTTTAGCCAATTAAATATACCGACCACTAGGGATCTATGGAGAGTCTAAAGTTTGACTTTTTTGTAATGTGTGTCTGGGGTCCCAAGCCACACAGCTAAGAGCGCCACCGCTGCATAAACTTTTGTACTATGGCACCATCAAGGGTTAATGCTGGCACCACGCCCCTAATGTGTACTGAATATGTAATGATCCAGTATCACTGGAACAGTGTCCGGCACCAATGGAGTTAAGTCCCAGGGCAGGGACTAGAGCACAGGTTCTCAAACTCTGTCCTCAGTACCCCAAACTGTTCACATTTTCCAGGTCTCCTAACAGAATCACAAGTGAAATAATTTGCTCCAACTGGGAATCTTGTAATGAGTACACCTGTGCACCTGCTAGGTGAGCTGGAAAACGTGAGCTGTGTGGGGTCCTGAGGACAGAGTTTGAGATCCAATTAACTAGAGCACAGGTTCTCAAACTCGGTCCTCAGGACCCCACACGGTGCATGTTTTGCAGGTCTCCTCACAGAATCACAAGTGAAATAATTAGCTCCACCTGTGGACCTTTTAAAATGTGTCGGTGAGTAATTAATACACCTGTGCACCTGCTGGGCTACCTGCAAAACATGCACTGTGTGTGCCCCCGAGGACCGAGTTTGAGAACCACTGAACTAGAGAAACATGGTTTAAAAAAAGAATTCAAATGCTGGGACTTTGATATGTTACTAGGTGATTCATCGCACCCTACGGGTGCTCTTCACACCGTCGCAAGGGGCTACGCCCCCTTAACCCTTGCACGCCCTTGTGGCGTGCAATATTTTTATTATATGGAGTACTGCCTCCAATCATAATTGTGTGAGTGGTTAAATATTGCACGGACAAAGGGCGTGTGATAGTTAAGGGGCCGTAGCCCCTTGTGTCGGCGTGAACAGGGCACGATGAATCATCTAGTAGGTGCTGTGGTTGGGGGAGTTTCGGGGACGGGGGAGACACGGATGGGGTCTGTGGGTGCGGAGGGACAGTTGCATGGGTGCCGCGGGTTCGGGAGAGGGGCAGGTGCGGAGTTGCTGTGGGTGGGGGTGGGGGACCAGAGCCGCCGTGGGTGGGGGAGGGGGACCAGAGCCACCGTGGGTGGGGGAGGGGGACCAGAGCCACCGTGGGTGGGGGAGGGGCGGGTGCGTTGGTGCCAGCGGGTGCCACGGATAGGGGGCCCGGAGGTGCTGCGAGTGGGGGAGGGGCGGTTAATGCTTCTCCTCCTGGAAGCAGCTAAGCTGCTTACCTTTCTTGGTGCTCCCCGCAGCAAGCGGTGAAGGCTCCTGTGTCTGGGCCAGGAACCACAGATCTTCTTGCCGACGGCGAGTCTCTCTGCAGCCCAGCTGAGTCCAGGGAACACACAGCAGCCAAAGGGTCGAGCCCCTCATTGGGCAAGAAACGCCCTCCCACACAGGTTACATCCAATCAGCTGTTTGCTGGGTGTGACAGATCTGCCGCTAACACAATGAGAGCTCCTAGCCACGCCCAGCGTTAGCAAATGAGTCACAGATCTGGGCTAATATATAGGAGATATATATATAATAATAATATTACTATTCATTATATTATTATTTATTATTATCAGTTACTTATATACGCAGCATATGCTGTTGCACTTTATATCTGGCAACAAAGCAATAATAAAACAAGACTATGTGATAACAGACAGAGGTAGGAAGGCCCTGCTCGCAGGCTTACACTCTATAGGTGCTACATATTGTATAATAGTCCGGACAGATTCTGGGTCGGCTGCTTGGGTATTAGGAGTCACACGGGAATGTTGGCTATGGGTCAGGAGGATGTGAAGAAAGAACATATCTAGAGTTATGTGGGCACTGAAGAGAGGGGAAGTAATTGGGCAGGACAGCTGATGGAGGTTATGTGGGTGGTTCTGGAATATTCTGCTTGGCACTGCCGCTTCGGCGGGGATTTGGGGGGTCTATCTACTAAGCATTGGACGTAGATAAAGTGAGAGAGATAAAGTCTCAGCCAGCCAGCTCCTAGCTGCCATGTTACAGGCTGTGTTTAAAAAAATAAATTAAAAAAAACAGTTAGGAGCTGATTGGCTGATACTTTATCTCCATCCAAGGCTTAGTACATATGGCCCTATGTTCCTGCTCTGTTAATGCATTTGGTTTATGAAGATATTGTGAATGTGGGATGTATTGTGTTTGTGACAGTCGGCGTAGGCATTTGGGAAAGGTTCTGACCAAGGAACGGAGAAGGCATTCCACACAGCAAGAGGCCACCTCCACTTGTATGCCGCCTGATTGATTAGCGCCATAGCAAAAGTGATCTGATCTAGGAAGTCAGGGCAAGATCAAGAGCGTGCTTAACTCGCAATAGACGATAGGATGCTCTGAGGACTGAGGGGGGTATTTGTGGAAGCGTGGAGAGAGACACAACTGTGAGATATACCATCATTTTACAAACACAGGGGCAGATGTATTAACCTGGAGACGGCATAAGGAAGTGATATACCAGTGATATGTGCAAGGTGATAAACGCACCAGACAATCAGCACCAATATGTAAATTAACAGTCAGGAGCTCATTGGCTGGTGCATTTATCACCTTGCACATATCACTGGTTTATCACTTCCTTATGCCGTCTCCAGGTTACTACATCTGCCCCACAGTCTGTTATGTAAGGCAGAAGATGATTGGCTAGTACTAAATCTCTCACAATTTAATCTCTCTCCGTGCTTTAATAAATACCCCCTAAACATCATGGCCACGATTATGGGCCTCGGCCGTGTCTTTTGCCATACTGCAACTTTATGTAAATTCCGGGGGGAAAAAGTTTTTTCCCTGGTGTACATCCCTGCAAGGACAGAGATGCCCACTTTCAGCTTCTGTGCCCACAGTAGTGCCGATTACCAAGCGGTGGCACATTGTACCACAGGATTTATTACCAAGTGGTGGCACACCGTACCACGGGACTTGTCGCCAATGACTTTTACCCACTGCGTAATATATTCATACAGTGCGAGGACAGCTAATTGCTTAAGTTAAACACACTGATATTCGCCAAGCCTACCGCTGCTTACCAATAGACAATGACTGCGCTGTATCGGGTGTGGTATGGAAGGTAGACAGTAACTAGATTGACAGGGTTTCTAGGTCGACAGGTCAAAAGGTCGACATGAGTTTTTTATGGGGGGTTTGTGTCGTTTTCTTTGTACAGTGACGGGGAACCCCAATTAGTGCCCTGTGTCCCCTCACATGGCGAGCTGAACTCGGCACAGGTTACCATTCCCTATTCTTGTCCACATGGATCGTTAAGTATGAAAAGGTTCAAAATAAGAAAAAATTTGTGAAAAACTCATGTCGACCTTTTGACCTGGCGACCTAGAACATGTCGACCTAGAGACCCTGTCGGCCTAGAAACTAGAGATGAGCGGGTTCGGGTTTTACTCGGTTCTCAAAACGGCATCTTATTGGCTATCCAAAACATGAGACATCCGTGAGCCAATAAGATGCCATTTTGAGAACCGAGTAAAACCGAACCCGCTCATCTCTACTAGAAACCCTGTTGACCAATAGTGGTCGACCTAGAGACCGGATCCCACTGTATCTGAATGCATGTATCATTGCTTTATCAACATTAGTAAACACTTTTTTTTTTTAATTCATTTGCGTCACCTCCATTGATTGTCTGACATACACCGGCTGGTATGATAAATGACACTAGCTCATCCCTCTTATTAAAGGACACTAGACTAGTATTACACACGTTAGCTAGGTGCAGATATATATCCCAGCGGTTCTCACACTGTGTTCCGTGTACCATGGGGCGCCTCAGGACACTTTATTTATTATTTATTAGCAGTTTTCTTATATAGCGCAGCATATTCCGTTGCGCTTTACAATTAGAACAACAGTAATAGAACAAAACTGGGTAAAAACAGACAGACAGAGGTAGGAAGGCCCTGCTCGCAAGCTTACAATCTATAGGACTTGCAGGGGGGCCTCGGGTTGGTGGTCCAGGACCAATTCACATTATTTATAGTCAATGTTATAGGCAAAACCAGCGCTGGCGGCTGCCAATCATAATATATGTGCTCAACCAGACGCAGATCCTGCCCCCACCATATACCGGACCCTAAGGATGACATATAAACACTATTTACTTAATTTTATATTTCTTTCTAAATTTCTCAATAAGAATCTTTTGGCCTAGGGGTCGCTGTGAAAACATTTTTTATCATCTAGGGTGCCGTGATTCAAAAAAGTTTAGCAACCACTGATATAGCCCGATTCTACTGTAACCTCGGCGATCAGGAGCCCCCTCTGATTAGATCTGCGGCTAGTATTCCCACCAGCAGCGAGCGCAGGTACTACCTCATTATATCCCTGGACATTATAAGATGTGATATTACCACACAAGACTTAAGGGAGTTCTAAACAAATGTCTGAGACCGTCATATTACCTCAACAGGCTTACAAGTAATCCAGCGCACACAGCGAAAGTAACGTAATAAACTATATATCAATGTAAATTTCCCCCTCAGAGAAAGAGCCGTTACTGAGACTTGTGTGACAGTCCTGGAGAAGTCTCTGCGCCGCAGCAGTAACTCTATAGGAGCCATACTGGAAGCGAGGCGGGTTATGCTGAAACTACTAGTGCCTTCGGATATCTTGTAAATAATGTACATGTGGATCCCCCAATGTGTACGCAGTGCCTGTATCTCTGCGCTGTAATACAGACATGAAAGTGTCGCTGTGATGTGACACAGACTGGGGGCGTTGTCCGCACACTGTATTCCCACACGGTGACGCTTTGTTCTCCAGCCTCTGATGGTGCATATCACAGAACAACTCATGTTGTGTCTCTGACAGTTGTGTGTCCTCCGGGCGTCCAGCGTAATAAATCAGTGTATGTCCCTACCCCTGCTCGCACGCTGCCGAGGCCAGTTGTGATCACTCCAAATGTACCAGCTGAATTCTAATAGGTAGAATCAAAGAGTTCACGGAGACACAAATGTACAATGAATGCCGCGAGTGCTTCATAATCTACATATTACAAACTAATCCGATCGACATCACTAAATTCCAAGATAAATCAACCAATTTGCTTTCCAATTCTGTGGCCATTTCCCATCACTGGTGATTTTAAGTATTTAAGTCTTCGTTCTTAATTTTGCATTACCACCATAGAGAAATCCTTCGTAATTCAGAATGTACCCACTACAACATTGGTTGGCTCCATGCGGGCCGCAGAGCCTTCAGCTATGGCACTCATTTTTTGGGTTACTAAATTTTTGTGTACCGCTAATGCGATAAAAACATAAAGTGCGTATACCCTGTGCACCAATAGTGGATTTATGTGGTATAGCCGTGCAACTAGGACAATAATCTGAGAAAAACAGCAAGGGACTGGGGACTGATATGACCATGCGTTTCGCCACGCATCTTTGTGCAGATTTCCATTGCCACAATTGAGGGAATAGTGCAAACTGCAAGTTGCCCTACTGCTTATGAGCAACTGTGGTGAAAAAAAAGTTACTATGTGGTGCGAAAAATACACTACACAGAACAAAACTCCGTGGCACGGCGTCTAGGATGCGCCATGCATCTAATAAGATATAATGGTAGGTTAATAAGGACATCTCTTAGCCTCGTTCCTCTCTGACCTCTGAGCTTCTCCCGTGGAATCAGTGATTTGTGGGGTCTACTACAGAGGCATCTGGTGCCTCATTCTTTGAATAAATGTACTGTTTTATCTCATGATATAGCTATGAAGGGTGTGTGGTGTGGTCCATCTGAAGATTTGTGGGCCACAGTGCAGATCACTGATCTAGAAAGTCTAGGCTACAGAGCTGGATGAGACGGCAGGATGAGCGTTTCACCAATATATTCAGCACAATGGCGGGGAAATACTGATCCATTCAATACAAACTGCCTTTCAGATATTCACTGTGTTATTAGGGAATGTAGTGGCCTCTGTGAAACTATATGTCCCAGCAACCACTAGACAGACATCCACGTGTCTCTTTCTGAGGCGGATGGTGAACATTCAGAACATATATATCCCCAACAGCATGTAAGATTTACAAGTTCTGCGCTACAGTGTCCGCAGGTGCTATGGAAATCTTTTACCATAGGCTTGGGGCATTATTTATTTATCCATTTCCTAAAAGTTACTTATATAGTGCCGTTACAATTTACAATTAGAAACAAAACAGTAATAGAACAAAACTGGTTAAGGACAGACAGGTAGGAGGGCCCTGCATGTAGGCTTGCACAAATCCTCAATAGTTGGGTGCACTATGTTGAAACAAAAAGCATGACCGCTGGCGTAGCTCGTTGGACAGACGACGCATTTCGCCAACCTCAGACTCCTGCTTGACTGCCATAGGATTCTCACAGTCGCGACTGAATAATCAGCTCAGCCTTTGGAACATTAATAGTTTAATGCTGAAGCTAAACTAATAGTCTTTGGCGGAAGACTTTGAAATTTAACAAACTTTCCTTTGTTAGTTTATTTCTGACAGTTTTTCTTTACAACTCAGTCACTTTGTTTAATCCGATAAAGATTACACAAAAACTCCTCTCTTCCCCCTTCTATCTGTAGATGTTCCCTATTGTTCCTTTATCATTGTGTCTTTTATCAAACAACTGTGTTTAACCTAACACTATTCATTTTCCCCTCACATTCAGCATATTTTGAGTCGCACTAAGTGGATGCTGGAGCCTTAGCGATGCGCACTTGTGACAGCGTCTATTAGCCCTCTGTACACTTCACATCCCCCTCAACACAATTGCACACATTATAATTTACAAATTAAACGCACCACATTTTCACCTCAGGTCTGTTGCCTAGAAAATTCCGTGTAATAGGAAAGAGAAAAAATAAATAAAAAAAATCTTTGTATCTTTTCATGAAAAGAAGATAATTATAACCGTTCAATAAACAAGAGAGAGAAAGGTAATGAAAGACGGAGCGGGCTACAATGGTGCCACCTCTCCGCTCTCTCGCTTGCAATTTGATGAACGCAAAGGCTGAATTGGAAAGACAAAAGCAATGCAATTTATTTCTCAGCAAACATGTCAATAGAACAGCACGACACATATACTTATTAAACTGTGGAACTTTCACAGCTCACCGAGACTTCGGACAATATATTATAACGGAAAACGTTATACTTCAAATATCTAATTCTCCGGCAGAAGTACACCTCGTCTGCAGAGGGGAGAAGCGTCGATTTTATATATTGTAGGGGTCACAAGAGCTGTTACAATGGGACACCGCATGTTGCCGGTGCGGGGGACGCATATATTGAAGATGGAGGTTTTAGCAGACACGTATCATTTAGATTTGAGGTTAATTTTTTTCTTTTTATAAATTCTTTATTTTTAATTTGAAGAGATTTATACAACACTTAAGAAATGTTGCAGCGTTGTCACTATAATAGCGGAGATGTTGCCTGTAGCAACCAGATTCTAGTTATCATTTATCTAGCACCTTCTAGAAGATAAGTAGAACCTGATAGGTTGCTATGGGAAACATCTCCACTTAGTAAATATACCCCTAGGAGTCCTTCAAAAACAGGGACTAAACAAGGTTTAAAACTCATCGTATCGCCTGCAGAATATTAAGAGTAAAATAATAATAAATACGTCCAGAGTTTGTACATAGGGAGAGGCTGGGAACGCGCTGTGCCGATAGATCAGCTGTTTGCCAGATCCGCCAACAGAGAGGCCGATCTGGTAAACGTACACACTTACCAATAAACCACTCAATATCGCCACAACTGGGCCCGCCCATCTGTGAGGTGGGTGCGTATTCCTGATATTTCACTCTGCTCTCTAATACGTCCCAAAGTTTCATGCGATTGAAGTCGCTTTCTGTGGAAGCTACGCAGTGCAGTAACACACTCACCGCTTATTGCCATGTAGTAGCTGTACTGTATACTGTTGGCCCAAAATCATTTGACTCTAATAAAAATGAGCTGTGTATAAACTATCATTGAAGACGACTTATAATCAGTATAATTAATAAATATCATTGTATTACCAATAGGATTATTCTGCCGCAATAAGCGCAGATGTTATCACAATACACTGGTACTGATCAGTTACCCCGAGTGAGGGGAGTGGCACTTACCAAGTACCCAGGACTATATGAGGTATCCACGTCCTCTCCCCCAGTACCAATGCCACCACTCTCAGCAACCCAGTACTAATAAATTCATGTATAAAGACGTCTTCATACACCTAGCCTCAATACGCTATGCAACGTGAGACGCTCGATGCGATCCGCACCAGGGGGGTCATTCCGAGTTGATCGCTAGCTGCCGTTGCTCGCAGTGCAGCGATCAGGCTTAAAAAAAAAAAATAGGCATTTCTGCGCTTGCGTATGCACCGCAATGCGCAGGCGCGTCATACGGGTACAATGAGCATCGTGGGTTTGCACAGAGTCTAATGAACATTCCTGTCGCATGGCCGAACGCAGGAAGATTAACATGAAGTGGGCGTTACTGGGTGTCAACTGACCGTTTTCAGGGAGTGCTTAGAAAAACGCAGGCGTGGCAGAAAAAACGCAGGCGTGGCTGGGCATTCGCTGGGCGGGTGTGTGACGTGAAAAGCCGTCCCCCCCCGTCGTTAAAATCAACGCACACAAAGAGTAACTACAGGGCTGGTCTTGTTTTGCACAAAAAGATTTTGCAGGCGCTCTGCTGCACAAGCGTTCGCACTTCTGCAAAGCGGCGGCGTGGGCGGCAACAATGCGTTTGCACAGCTGCTTAAAACTGCTAGCGAGCAACTCGGAATGACCCCCCCAGGTAGTGTAGCGACTGTTACCACGGACGCCGGGCTGCGACGCTAAATGCCCAACTTTAGTTTTACATATGCAAAAGTCGTAGATGAAACATTACGCAGGAAAAAATGGCGACCGCTGCATAGTAGCCCTTTGTAAACAGACTCCGGCTCATTCGCATACAATGTCCAACTCTACATGAGCCCCACAATATATAAATTAGGAATGTTCATCAAATCTCATACTACAAAAGGACGCCTTCATATAGTTTTGTTATAAGGTGATATTGAGTTAAATGCTGTTGGAGATCTGACAGCGCAGCGCCACCACAGGCTGTGGACGGTACTGCAGTCCAGCAACAGGCCCTGTCACATTATAATATAAAGGTTACGCTAGGAAAACTGTCTATGTACACAGGGCCCAGAGAAAGATGATGACTGATTCTCTGAACAATCATTATACACTGTTTGATTTTCAGCAGCAGAGCGAGTATCCGAGGAATTCTCCGAAAGGCGATTATTCCATTGCTGGGATGTGCTGGGCTTTCAGTACGACATTAATACACTCACTGCCTGCTAATAAATAATGGCCGATAACCGCAGAAGCCGGCGTACCTTCCCAACAACTGTGATTATTCACACAGAGGAAAGTTTCCAGGCCCTGTTACGGGGGCAGCATCTAATCTGGCGAGGGCCGTGATTTAGACACTTGTTGCAGCGAGACAAATGGCTCCCACTCCTCGGTGAGCTGCGCTGGTGAGCGGGGCCCGGCACTTACCGAGGAGTTATAGGCCGATTTATCAAACTCTGAGAAACAGCATATTATAGAGGAAGAGACTCTGAAGTTCAGGGAAAAAAGTTCTTTATTATAAAGTTCTTTATTATATTATAAACTTGCAGAGCGGGTGGTGGCGTTCGCAGGAGCCTACGATACAGTATACGTAACCGCTCTGACCCGTCAGCATCATTAAGAAGAGTTAGTGATATTTTGTAAGAAAAATACTTATTAAAGCTTCACAGCTCTCATCCTAACCCACCGGCCTGTGCCTCATGCTGTAGATTGTAAGCTCCCACGAGCGCAGCTGCTGTGTCTTTGTACGCAGTGGCTGTGCGATAGTATGCTAATGCACCATTATGTCGTCTAAATAGACACCTCCTGTCGGCTTCTGTGATCCGCTGCTGGGTCCGGAGACGAAGCATCGGACCATCTGCAAGAACGCCGGTCATCTGAGAGACCCGCAGGTTCCGCGGAATGTCCAGTGTACCGCACTGCCGCCGGGGCCAGTGAGGCTGCTTCCAAGAGGTTTGCGTACATCACTGAATCTGGCCCTATGTCAGGAGCTACAGACCCCCTATGGCGCCATATAAAAAAGAAGAAGAATTATGCAGGCCCATAATATTGCATGAAAATGAGCAACTCCAAAGTGAGCAGTGGCTTCTGGGTAAAACGGTGATGGGTAGTGCAAGGTGTGTATGGTGTTACAATAACTTGATTATGTCCAAATAGAACCAAGGTGGTGGTGGTGGGGGGTGGGGGTGACTAAGTGCCTGGAAAGTGTTGGGTACAGCACTGAGTACAGTAATATTTGCTGCCTCTCCCACTGATGACCTGCGCACACAGTTCCATCCAGCTGATCATTCGCCGACACTTTCTTACCGCACTCGAGTCCTTGAACATATTGGCTTTAGCTTCTACTTTTCTGCCAATAAAGTGAGGGCATTTCCTTGGCTTTTACGATGCTCATTATATTCTGCTCCTGCAAGACAATACAAATATTACAGTATTGTCTGGGGTGAGATACCTCTTCCCTTACACCCGCAGGTGTTTCCTTCTCACTTCCTCTCTGCTAATGAGACGTGATTGTGTTAGCCTTTATTGTGATACTCTTGCAGTAGAACATTGCATACGTACAGCAGAGGTGAACGATCCCAGCCGTGCAGTAAAGTGTTACCGTACAATGTAACTAATCCCTTCGCTGTACTTCCCACTGCCAAGGTTTACACAAACAGTAGGGGAAGAGGGGGGGTCTACAGATATGGTCATGTTTACAGCGTGCGCCACAAATAATTATAACGCAGACTGGCGGCAACACTGCCCGGTCACTCGGGGTTTGGATGTAATTGGACAAAGAAGAATAAAGAGGGGACAAGTATAGAATATAACTTTCTGATGCCGCCTAATCAGTGTAACGCACAAATAGGTACATGGGACATACCACCAGTGGCGGAAATCACGGTATCACCGGCGCTAGCTTCGCCCTAGCAATATAAGAAGGATCCTCTTATGGTTATCGCAATGTCAGACCGTGGGAACAGTCCAGGAAATATTTGCCAGTTCGTTTTCAACTTTTAATTAGTTTTCCACGTCCAGGGTTCCAATTCCTCAGCACATGGGGGAATCGCGTGTGCGAAACTCGGTTGCGAAGCTGGTGCTAGGCAGTGCGTGGGGCTCAGCTGCCACAGCCAATATTTAATGGTGACTTTTGGTGGCAATTTTCAAGTCCGCAATAGAGAACCTTTTCTGTCACCGCGCAGTGATAAACCGATCCCCTACATTGGAAAAACACGAGTATATATCATCCTCCATAGTTTTATCCTTTCATCGCAAAGCTACTGAGCAGATTATCCATTCAATGCCGCGATTATCTCGGTATCCGGATGAACGTTAGATAGGTCAACACCATACGGTTGACAGCCACAAAAGATCGACAGTGCTTAAGGTCGGCAGGTACAAATGGCTGACTTGAAAAAAGTTGACGCAAAATTGGTTGACATGTTTTTCTAGTTTTCTTAAATGTTTTCCCAGCATTTTGAATGATTTACTGACCACATGGACTACGATTGGGACTATTGCCCAATGAGTGGCAAGCAGTGGCAGCTCCAGAGGTGGGGCAACAACTGCCCCCAACTGTCACCCCAAACTGACTCACTGGCACTTGGTGCGGCTCCCCTATTTGAACTTTAGACTGCGCTACAGCCCGTCCTCTGGAGCTGCCACTGGTGGCAAGTGCATCCATTTTTACGGATGGTGGTCACATATTACTGAACATACAAGATTTGACCGAAATCTTCCAACCTGTCGACCTTACCCTCAGTCGACTTTAGCCACTGTCGGCCTTTTGGCGTCGACCTAAATACTGTAGATCTTGTTCACCACACATGATTATCCCTATAAGGCAGACTTGCCGACTCTTCAATGGCCCAAAAAAAACACAGATATCCAGGTTTTCTAGGGGACGGTTTATGCAGAGACCTCTCCGATCAGAGATTCACCTCCGGCCGCCGCGACGAGTCCACTCCATAATTATATTCTGCCACAATCCTCCGGCAGTTCACTAATTAGACATTTATACGGCCCCTGGCTCATCCCAGCGATGTTACTGTATTATTATCTCAATCTTTAATGTTCAAGTGTTAAATCAGACTTATCTAAAAACAAATCCACTCGCACAAATGAAGCGCGGCGCCCGCTTCCTCTCGCGGATCGGTCTAATGATAGCGATCCCTGTGCCTGCCCCGGACTCCGCTCCCACTTCACCATCTGTTTGAAGCGGCCTCCCATAAAAGCATCGCCATCAAATAGGCCTGTGCCGCGTGAGACCGGTGATCTTCAGACGCTGCCTCTGACACAATAAACTCAACTTTCTAGTCGCTTCCAGCCGACGCCACATAAAAGGGTTTTACAGCTCTTACAGAGGGACCTTAGGTGGGCGAGCATGCGGTATATCAATTCACTAGGAACTGGCGGCCTCACTGAGGCACGAGGCACACTGTGCTGTTGTCATTTAAAAATAAGATTTTACTCACCGGTAAATCTATTTCTCGTAGTCCGTAGTGGATGCTGGGTACTCCGTAAGAACCATGGGGAATAGACGGGCTCCGCAGGAGACTGGGCACTCTAAAGAAAAGATTAGGCACTACATCTGGTGTGCACTGGCTCCTCCCTCTATGCCCCTCCTCCAGACCTCAGTTAGGGAAACTGTGCCCGGAATCGCTGACATTACTAGGAAAGGATTTGGAATCCAGGGTAAGACTCATACCAGCCACACCAATCACACCGTACAACTTGTGATAAGTATACCCAGTTAACAGTATGAACAACAGCTGAGCCTCATTAAACAGATGGCTCAGAACAATAACCCTATAGTTAAGCAATAACTATATACACGTATTGCAGAATTCCGCACTTGGGACGGGCTCCCAGCATCCACTATGGACTACGAGAAATAGATTTACCGGTGAGTAAAATCTTATTTTCTCTAACGTCCTAGTGGATGCTGGGTACTCCGTAAGGACCATGGAGATTATACCAAAGCTCCCAAACGGGCGGGAGAGTGCGGATGACTCTGCAGCACCGAATGAGCAAACTCAAGGTCCTCCTCAGCCAGGGTATCAAACTTGTAGAATTTTGCAAACGTGTTTGATCCCGACCAGGTAGCAGCTCGGCAAAGTTGTAAAGCCGAGACCCCTCGGGCAGCCGCCCAAGAAGAGCCCACCTTCCTCGTGGAATGGAATGGGCTTTGACTGATTTAGGATGCGGCAGTCCAGCCGCAGAATGTGCAAGTTGAATCGTGCAACAGATCCAGCGAGCAATAGTCTGCTTTGAAGCAGGAGCACCCAGCTTGTTGGGTGCATGCAGGATAAACAGCGAGTCAGTTTTTCTGACTCTAGCTGTCCTGGAAACATAGATTTTCAGGGCCCGGACTACATCCAGTAACTTGGAAGCCTCCAAGTCCGGAGTAGCCGCAGGCACCACAATAGGTTGGTTCAAATGGAACGCTGATACCACCTTAGGGAGAAATTGGGGACGAGTCCTCAATTCTGCCCTGTCCATATGGAAGATCAGATAGGAGCTTTTGCATGACAAAGCCGCCAACTCTGACACACGCCTAGCCGAAGCCAAGGCCAAAAGCATGACCACTTTCCACGTGAGATATTTCAACTCCACGGTCTGAAGTGGCTCAAACCAATGTGATTTTAGGAAATCCAACACAACGTTGAGATCCCAAGGTGCCACTGGGGGCACAAAAGGGGGCTGAATATGCAGCACTCCCTTAACAAACGTCTGAACTTCAGGCAGTGAAGCCAGTTCTTTTTGAAAGAAAATAGACAGGGCCGAAATCTGGACTTTAATGGATCCCAATTTTAGGCCCATAGTCACTCCTGACTGTAGGAAGTGCAGAAATCGACCCAGGCCTTCATAGCCTCACACCAAGCCACATATTTTCGCCATATGCGGTGATAATGTTTCGCTGTCACATCCTTCCTAGCTTTTATCAGCGTAGGAATGACTTCAACCGGAATGCCCTTTTCCATCAGGTTCCGGCGTTCAACCGCCATGCCGTCAAACGCAGTCGCGGTAAGTCTTGGAACAGACAGGGCCCCTGCTGTAGCAGGTCCTGTCTGAGAGGCAGAGGCCAAGGGTCCTCTGAGATAATTTCTTGTAGTTCCGGGTACCAAGTTCTTCTTGGCCAATCCGGAACGATGAGTATAGTTCTTACTCCTCTCTTTCTTATTATCCTCAGTACCTTTGGTATGAGAGGAAGAGGAGGGAACACATAAACCGACTGGTACACCCACGGTGTCACTAGAGCGTCCACAGCTATCACCTGAGGGTCCCTTGACCTGGCGCAATATCTTTTTAGCTTTTTGTTGAGGCGGGACGCCATCATGTCCACCTGTGGCCTTTCCCAACGATTTACAATCAGCTGGAAGACTTCTGGATGAAGTCCCCACTCTCCCGGGTGGAGGTCGTGCCTGCTGAGGAAGTCTGCTTCCCAGTTGTCCACTCCCGGAATGAACACTGCTGACAGTGCTATCACGTGATTTTCCGCCCATCGGAGAATCCTTGTGGCTTCTGCCATTGCCATCCTGCTTTTTGTGCCGCCCTGTCGGTTTACATGGGCGACCGCCGTGATGTTGTCTGACTGAATCAGCACCGGTTGGTTTTGAAGCAGGGGTTTTGCCTGACTTAGGGCATTGTAAATGGCCCTTAGTTCCAGAATGTTTATGTGTAGGGAAGCTTCCACTTGACCATTGTCCTTGGAAGTTTCTTCCCTGCGTGACTGCCCCCCAACCTCGGAGGCTTGCATCCGTGGTCACCAGGACCCAGTCCTGTATGCCGAATTTGCGGCCCTCGAGTAGATGAGCACTCTGCAGCCACCACAGCAGAGACACCCTGGCCCTCGGGGACAGGGTGATCAACCGATGCATCTGAAGATGCGATCCGTACCACTTGTCTTACAGATCCCACTGAAAGATCCTTGCATGGAACCTGCCGAATGGAATTGCCTCGTAAGAAGCTACCATCTTTCCCAGGACTCGCGTGCAGTGATGCACCGACACCTGTTTTGGTTTTAGGAGGTCTCTGACCAGAGATGACAACTCCTTGGCCTTCTCCTCCGGGAGAAACACCTTCTTCTGTTCTGTGTCGAGAATCATACCCAGGAACAGCAGACGCGTCGTAGGAACCAGCTGCGACTTCGGGATATTCAGAATCCAGCCGTGCTGTTGTAGTACTTCCTGAGATAGTGCTACTCCGACCAACAACTGTTACCTGGACCTCGCCTTTATAAGGAGATCGTCCAAGTACGGGATAATTATAACTCCCTTCTTTCGAAGGAGTATCATCATTTCGGCCATTACCTTGGTAAATACCCTCGGTGCCGTGGACAGACCAAACGGCAACGTCTGGAATTGGTAATGGCAGTCCTGTATCACAAATCTGAGGTACACCTGGTGAGGTGGGTAAATGGGGACATGTAGGTAAGCATCCTTGATGTCCAGTGATACCATGTAATCCCCCTCTTCCAGGCTTGCAATAACCGCTCTGAGCGATTCCATTTTGAACTTGAACTTCCTTTTATAAGTGTTCAAGGATTTCAAATTTAGAATGGGTCTCACCGAACCGTCTGGTTTCGGTACCACAAACATTGTGGAATAGTAACCCCATCCCTGTTGAAGGAGGGGAACTTTGATTATCACCTGCTGGAGGTACAGCTTGTGAATTGCCGCCAGTACTACCTCCCTTTCCTTGGGAGTGGCTGGCAAGGCTGATTTGAGGTAACGGCGAGGGGGAGTCGCCTCGAACTCCAGCTTGTATCCACTTGTAGGACCAAGAGATCCACCTGTGAGCAAACCCACTGGTCGCTGAAGTTCCGGAGACGCGCCCCCACCGCACCTGGCTCCACCTGTGGAGCCCCAGCGTCATGCGGTGGATTTTGTGGAAGCAGGGGAGGATTTTTGTTCCTGGGAACTGGCTGTCTGATGCAGCTTCTTTCCTCTTCCCCTGCCTCTGGGCAGAAAGGATGCGCCTCTGACACGCTTGCCTTTCTGAGGCCGAAAGGACTGTACTTGGTAATACGGTGCTTTCTTAGGCTGTGAGGGAACATGAGGTAAAAAAGTCGACTTCCCAGCTGTCGCTGTGGATACAAGGTCCGAGAGACCGTCCCCAAACAATTCCTCACCCTTATAAGGCAAAACCTCCATGTGCCTTTTAGAATCGGCATCACCTGTCCACTGCCAAGTCCATAATACTCTCCTGGCAGAAATGGACATCGCATTAATTCTGGATGCCAGCCGGCAAATGTCCCTCTGTGCATCCCTCATATATAAGACTACGTCCTTTATATGCTCTATAGTTAGCAAAATAGTGTCCCTGTCGAGGGTATCAATCTGACAGGGTATCAGACCATGCTGCTGCAGCACAACACATCCATGCCGAAGCAATTGCAGGTCTTAGTATAGTACCTGAGTGTGTATATACAGACTTCAGGATAGCCTCCTGCTTTCTATCTGCAGGCTCCTTTAAGGCGGCCGTATCCTGAGACGGCAGTGCCACCCTTTTAGATAAGCGTGTGAGCGCCTTGTCCACCCTAGGGGACGTTTCCCATCGTAGCCTATCCGTTGGCGGGAAAGGGTACGCCATCAGTAACCTCTTAGAAATTACTAGTTTCTTATCAGGGGAACACCATGCTTCCTCACACAATTCATTTAACTCATCAGATGGGGGAAAAGTCACAGGCTGCTTTTTCTCCCCAAACATAATACCCTTTTTTGTGGTAACCGGGTTTATGTCAGAAATGTGTAAAACATCTTTCATAGCCGTAATCATACATCGGATGGCCCTTGTGGACTGTACATTTGTCTCATCTTCGTCGACACTGGAGTCAAACTCCGTGTCGACATCTGTGTCTGCCATCTGAGCTAGCGGGCGTTTTTGAGCCCCTGATGGCCTCTGAGATGCCTGGGCAGGCGCGGGCTGAGATGCCGACTGTCCCATGGCTGTCACGTCGTCAAACCTTTTATGTAAGGAGTTGACACTGTCGGTTAAAACCTTCCACATATCCATCCACTCCAGTGTCGGCCCCGCAGGGGGTGACATCACACTTACCGGCTCTTGCTCCGCCTCCACGTAACCCTCCTCATCAAACATGTCGACACAGCCGTACCGACACACCGCACACACACAGGGAATGCTCTGACTGAGGACAGGACCCCACAAAGTCCTTTGGGGAGACAGAGAGAGAGAGTATGCCAGCACACACCACAGCGCTATATAAACAGGGATTTACACTAACAAAAGTTATTTTTCCCTATAGCTGCTTAATATACTCAGTTTGCGCCTAAATTTAGTGCCCCCCCTCTCTTTTTTACCCTTTGAGCCTGGAAACTGCAGGGGAGAGCCTGGGGAGCTGTCTTCCAGCGGAGCTGTGAAGAGAAAATGGCACCGGTGTGCTGAGGGAGATAGCCCCGCCCCCTTCTCGGCTGACTTCTCCCGCTTTTTTATATACTTTTATGGCGGGGGATTATGCACATATACAGTTTATTAGACTGTATACCCCAGCGCCCTGCACCCATCAGTGACCGGAGTGTGTGGTGTGCATAGGGAGCAATGGCGCACAGCTGCAGTGCTGTGCGCTACCTTAATGAAGACCGAAGTCTTCAGCCGCCGATTTCCTCCGGTTTCTTCCGTCTTCTGGCTCTGCAAGGGGGACGGCGGCGCGGCTCCGGGAACGGACGATCGAGGTCGGGCCCTGTGTTCGATCCCTCTGGAGCTAATGGTGTCCAGTAGCCTAGAAGCACAAGCTAGCTGCAAGCAGGTAGGTTCGCTTCTCTCCCCTAAGTCCCTCGTAGCAGTGAGTCTGTTGCCAGCAGATCTCACTGAAAATAAAAAACCTAACAAATACTTTTCTTTCTAGGAAGCTCAGGAGAGCCCCTAGTGTGCAACCAGCTCTGGCCGGGCACAGATTCTAACTGAGGTCTGGAGGAGGGGCATAGAGGGAGGAGCCAGTGCACACCAGATGTAGTGCCTAATCTTTTCTTTAGAGTGCCCAGTCTCCTGCGGAGCCCGTCTATTCCTCATGGTCCTTACGGAGTACCCAGCATCCACTAGGACGTCAGAGAAATACAAAAATCCAGGGAAAAGTCTAAGGAACCTGACAAATGCTCAGGAATTGTCTGGCTCTTGTAAGGTGTAATCCAAGCAGAATCTTCTGTACCGGCTTGTAAGGAGCCACGTAAAGCATTTCTGTGACTTTGTAACTTTACAGAATGCAGCCTGATACTACCGTCCAATCACCGCTCTACAAGCACGACGCTACAACCGGGTGTGGATCGATGGCTCGGCAGTAACTAGGTCGACAGTCATTTAGGTCGACCACTACTGGTTGACAGTGACTAGGTCGACACATGAAATAGGTCGATGCGGTCATTAGGCCAACATGGAAAAAGGTTGACGTGAATTTCTTTTATTTTCTTTGGTGTCGTTTTCTTCATTAAGTTACTGGGACTTCGTTAAGTGACTGGGAATACCAATTAGTGCACCGTGTCTCCTTGCATGGCTCGCGAGCTGCGCTCGGCACAGGTTACTATTTTCAATCGTAATCCACGTGGATCGTAAAGTATGACAAAGTAAAAAAATAAATGTGAAAAAATCATGTCGACTTTTTCATGTGTTCACCTTTGCCATATCAACGGAATTGCGTGTCCAGTGTCAGACTGGGGCATGAAGGGCCCACCAGGGGAATGCAGTGATAGGGGCCCATACTTAAGGGTGTGGCCAGCCTACAAAGGGGGTGTGGCCAGCCTCCACAGAGGCTTGAAATACACAATAGTTTAGTGCAGTGTAATGCAGCATATCTACCATGTATAATACAAGTGCACAGTCTGGAACCTGATCCCTGGAGGAAGGAGTGGGCACTCAGGCAGTGGGGCCTACCGGGGGTTTCCCTGGTACCCCTGTGGGCCAGTCCGACCCTGTGCGTGTCGACCAATAATGGTTGACCTAATGAGTGTTGACCTAAGTGTTGTCGTCCTAAAGACCGGATACCGCTACAACCACCACCATCCATCGCACTAACGCTCCCGGCTGACTGCGCTGGAAGTAGAATTGAGTATTTTCCTGCATACGTAAATGTGTATGCATCGTGGCAGCTTACGCGTCTCGTTTAGTACAAGTCTTCATCATCAGAGCACTTGCCATATGCTAATAAGATGCATTTTCTGAACCTTACATACACGAGGGCGCCCGTTCACCTGCCCCCCCCAATCCGCCACTCTGGCCATCAGATAACGGGCCCATGCAACGGCGAGAGTACAGAGCGAAGTGCTGATCACATCTACACTGAGTACGCGCCAGAGCAGATTTACACTACATACGATACACCGGCCCCAGAGGGCCACGCTGCCGGGGTATGAAGACGCAGCAGAGAAGGTAACGCAGAATGACCTTTGAAGTGACCTAGTACAAGACAGATAATGTTACTGGGGGAGGAGATGTATCAATCCTTGGAGAGAGATAAAGTGGAAAATTTGCCCAAAGCACCCAATCAATTTATCTATTACAGTTAGAAGCTGGTTGCTCTGGGCAACTTCACTTTCTCTCTCTCCAAGACTTGATAATCTCCCCCACAGACTATCCACTCTACACGGACAGGCAGACTTGGCTTTATGCTAAACTCAATCTCGCTTTCCTTACATGCTATTGGCGTAGAGGTATCTTCCGGTCTCACAGATTTAATGGAAGCCACTAACTAGAGAGTGATCGCAGCTTCTCGTTTGCGTCTCCCGCCCATGTGACGTCACGGCTGTTTCAATATAAGAATAATAAGCTGTGAAATAGGTTAATGGGAAAGCGAGGAAGCTTTGTAACACATGCCCCCCGTCCCCATCCGCCCCCACCAGTGTCATCACTTTCAAGAGACAAGGGGCGAGTTGTCGCCTTCATCAGCTAGATCAACAAACACATCTAGTTGGTATTCCCCTACTGATCTCCTCCAAACACTGATTTATGGGTGTTCAGCAGGTGGCAACGCCAGCGTCCCACAGAAAGCTGAGCCCCACGCCTGGACCGCGGAGCGATTTGCATCTCTATGTGGAAGAGAACAGACACTCCGGCACCAGTGCGCCAGGGATTTAATAACCCGCATCGTAGCGGCTTCTGGTGGAGTCAGGAATTCTGCTGTTTCCAATCTTTCAGGACACAGGTCCGAACTGCTGCCCTGACAATGGGGTAAGAGCCGCAGCAGGGAGCCATTAACCCCAAGCAACGTTAAACCAGCACAAACACACCACAAAGGCTGAATGGAATAATTGATGTGCGGGGACGCTGGCAGATGGTTTAACCCCTCGTAAGCTGGAGCGGAGACCCGAATTGCTTTGTGTCGATGCTGTGAGGTCAGGATGTAAATTAAAGGCCACTCCCCTGTAAATCTTTACTTTCAGTCCCAGAAAAACGTCTCTCAGCTATTGCTCCGTTTTGCTCAATTCTTTACGGATGCAAAATTGCAGGTTAGAGAATTTCCAATTCCAACACGTACAGACTTGGCATCTGTACATTATACGGTGCGAAACGCCTGGTGTGACAAAGATCCCCCGACAGGAGCAGCGTTCCGTAGTTTTATTTACATTTTACGTCTTACATCGCAGAATCATCAAAAAGCTTTACATAGCGTATGACAAACACTGGGCTGTGACATTAGCCGCACAGGAACTGGTTTATACAGATTAAGCGCAACGGAGCTTGGCGTGAGAAAAAGCGGCAGCCGCTCAATCAGAGCACTTCTTACACAGATTCAGATTCATTTGCAAATGTCGCACATCAGACTGGTCAGCGTAACCTAGCCATGCAGTTTTGCCACGCCCGGTTGTTTTATTTAGGCTGATAAAGTGCAAATGTTGAGCGGTGCGGCCGAGTTGACCAGAACCTGGGGATATTTAGCGTAACGGCAGCCACAGTATATTAGGACACATCTGTAATAACGCCATATTCCTACGCTGTATGCTATGGACGCCAAATGTGTCCACATTGACAGGGCTGGAAAAAGCCAATAATGAGGATTTCCTGGCAACACCCACTGCTCTCGGTGTCTCTAGTACAGCAGCGTTGTCACAGAATTAGCTGTAAGAGAGTCATCTTATCAATAACGTCTCCACAGTGTGCGCAGGCTGGAGAGTGAGAGATACGGAGTCCTCACAGACCATTTACCAGTGTGCGCAGGCTGGAGAGGGAGAGGTACGGACTACGGAGTCCTCACAGACCATTTACCAGTGTGTGCAGGCTGGAGAGGGAGAGGTACGGAGTCCTCACAGACCATTTACCAGTGTGCACAGGCTGGAGAGGTACGGAGCCCTCACAGACCATTTACCAGTGTGTGCAGGCTGGAGAGGGAGAGGTACGGAGTCCTCACAGACCATTTACCAGTGTGCGCAGGCTGGAGAGGGAGAGGTACGGACTACGGAGTCCTCACAGACCATTTACCAGTGTGCGCAGGCTGGAGAGGGAGAGGTACGGAGTCCTCACAGACCATTTACCAGTGTGCGCAGGCTGGAGAGGGAGAGGTACGGACTACGGAGTCCTCACAGACCATTTACCAGTGTGCGCAGGCTGGAGAGGGAGAGGTACGGAGTCCTCACAGACCATTTACCAGTGTGTGCAGGCTGGAGAGGGAGAGGTACGGAGCCCTCACAGACCATTTACCAGTGTGCGCAGGCTGGAGAGGGAGAGGTACGGAGCCCTCATAGACCATTTATCAGTGTATGCAGGCTGGAGAGGGAGAGGTACGGAGCCCTCACAGACCATTTACCAGTGTATGCAGGCTGGAGAGGGAGAGGTACGGAGCCCTCACAGACCATTTACCAGTGTGCGCAGGCTGGAGAGGGAGAGGTACGGAGCCCTCACAGACCATTTACCAGTGTATGCAGGCTGGAGAGGGAGAGGAACGGAGCCCTCACAGACCATTTACCAGTGGACGCAGGCTGGAGAGGGAGAGGTACGGAGTCCTCACAGACCATTTACCAGTGTATGCAGGCTGGAGAGGGAGAGGTACGGAGTCCTCACAGACCAATTACCAGTGTGCGCAGGCTGGAGAGGGAGAGGTACGGAGCCATCACAGATCATTTACCAGTGTATGCAGGCTGGAGAGGGAGAGGTACCGTTCCCTCACAGACCATTTACCAGTGTGCACAGGCGGGAGAGGTACAGAGCCCTCACAGACCATTTACCAGTGTGTGCAGGCTGGAGAGGGAGAGGTACGGAGCCCTCACAGACCATTTACCAGTGTGTGCAGGCTGGAGAGGGAGAGGTACGGAGCCCTCACAGACCATTTACCAGTGTGCGCAGGCTGGAGAGGGAGAGGTACGGAGCCCTCACAGACCATTTATCAGTGTATGCAGGCTGGAGAGGGAGAGGTACGGAGCCCTCACAGACCATTTACCAGTATATGCAGGCTGGAGAGGGAGAGGTACGGAGCCCTCACAGACCATTTACCAGTGTGCGCAGGCTGGAGAGGGAGAGGTACGGATCCCTCACAGACCATTTACCAGTGTATGCAGGCTGGAGAGGGAGAGGTACGGAGCCCTCACAGACCATTTACCAGTGGGCGCAGGCTGGAGAGGGAGAGGTACGGAGTCCTCACAGACCATTTACCAGTGTGCACAGGCTGGAGAGGGAGAGGTACGGAGCCCTCACAGACCATTTACCAGTGTGTGCAGGCTGGAGAGGGAGAGGTACAGAGCCCTCACAGACCATTTACCAGTGTGCGCAGGCTGGAGAGGGAGAGGTACGGAGCCCTCACAGACCATTTACCAGTGTGTGCAGGCTGGAGAGGGAGAGGTAGGGAGCCCTCACAGACCATTTACCAGTGTGCGCAGGCTGGAGAGGGAGAGGTACGGAGCCCTCATAGACCATTTACCAGTGTGCGCAGGCTGGAGAGGGAGAGGTACGGAGCCCTCACAGACCATTTACCAGTGTGTGCAGGCTGGAGAGGGAGAGGTACAGAGCCCTCACAGACCATTTACCAGTGTGCGCAGGCTGGAGAGGGAGAGGTACGGAGCCCTCACAGACCATTTACCAGTGTGTGCAGGCTGGAGAGGGAGAGGTAGGGAGCCCTCACAGACCATTTACCAGTGTGCGCAGGCTGGAGAGGGAGAGGTACGGAGCCCTCATAGACCAATTACCAGTGTGCGCAGGCTGGAGAGGGAGAGGTACGGAGCCCTCACAGACCATTTACCAGTGTGCGCAGGCTGGAGAGGTACGGAGCCCTCACAGACCATTTACCAGTGTGCGCAGGCTGGAGGGGGAGAGGTACGGATCCCTCACAGACCATTTACCAGTGTATGCAGGCTGGAGGGGGAGAGGTACGGATCCCTCACAGACCATTTACCAGTGTATGCAGGCTGGAGAGGGAGAGGTACGGAGCCCTCACAGACCATTTACCAGTGTATTCAGGCTGGAGAGGGAGAGGTACGGAGCCCTCACAGACCATTTACCAGTGTGCGCAGGCTGGAGAGGGAGAGGTAGGGAGCCCTCACAGACCATTTACCAGTGTGCGCAGGCTGGAGAGGGAGAGGTACGGAGCCCTCACAGACCATTTACCAGTGTGCGCAGGCTGGAGAGGGAGAGGTACGGACTACGGAGTCCTCACAGACCATTTACCAGTGTGTGCAGGCTGGAGAGGGAGAGGTACGGAGCCCTCACAGACCATTTACCAGTGTGCGCAGGCTGGAGAGGGAGAGGTACGGAGCCCTCATAGACCATTTATCAGTGTATGCAGGCTGGAGAGGGAGAGGTACGGAGCCCTCACAGACCATTTACCAGTGTATGCAGGCTGGAGAGGGAGAGGTACGGAGCCCTCACAGACCATTTACCAGTGTGCGCAGGCTGGAGAGGGAGAGGTACGGAGCCCTCACAGACCATTTACCAGTGTATGCAGGCTGGAGAGGGAGAGGAACGGAGCCCTCACAGACCATTTACCAGTGGGCGCAGGCTGGAGAGGGAGAGGTACGGAGTCCTCACAGACCATTTACCAGTGTATGCAGGCTGGAGAGGGAGAGGTACGGAGTCCTCACAGACCAATTACCAGTGTGCGCAGGCTGGAGAGGGAGAGGTACGGAGCCATCACAGACCATTTACCAGTGTATGCAGGCTGGAGAGGGAGAGGTACCGTTCCCTCACAGACCATTTACCAGTGTGCACAGGCGGGAGAGGTACAGAGCCCTCACAGACCATTTACCAGTGTGTGCAGGCTGGAGAGGGAGAGGTACGGAGCCCTCACAGACCATTTACCAGTGTGTGCAGGCTGGAGAGGGAGAGGTACGGAGCCCTCACAGACCATTTACCAGTGTGCGCAGGCTGGAGAGGGAGAGGTACGGAGCCCTCACAGACCATTTATCAGTGTATGCAGGCTGGAGAGGGAGAGGTACGGAGCCCTCACAGACCATTTACCAGTATATGCAGGCTGGAGAGGGAGAGGTACGGAGCCCTCACAGACCATTTACCAGTGTGCGCAGGCTGGAGAGGGAGAGGTACGGATCCCTCACAGACCATTTACCAGTGTATGCAGGCTGGAGAGGGAGAGGTACGGAGCCCTCACAGACCATTTACCAGTGGGCGCAGGCTGGAGAGGGAGAGGTACGGAGTCCTCACAGACCATTTACCAGTGTGCACAGGCTGGAGAGGGAGAGGTACGGAGCCCTCACAGACCATTTACCAGTGTGTGCAGGCTGGAGAGGGAGAGGTACAGAGCCCTCACAGACCATTTACCAGTGTGCGCAGGCTGGAGAGGGAGAGGTACGGAGCCCTCACAGACCATTTACCAGTGTGTGCAGGCTGGAGAGGGAGAGGTAGGGAGCCCTCACAGACCATTTACCAGTGTGCGCAGGCTGGAGAGGGAGAGGTACGGAGCCCTCATAGACCATTTACCAGTGTGCGCAGGCTGGAGAGGGAGAGGTACGGAGCCCTCACAGACCATTTACCAGTGTGTGCAGGCTGGAGAGGGAGAGGTACAGAGCCCTCACAGACCATTTACCAGTGTGCGCAGGCTGGAGAGGGAGAGGTACGGAGCCCTCACAGACCATTTACCAGTGTGTGCAGGCTGGAGAGGGAGAGGTAGGGAGCCCTCACAGACCATTTACCAGTGTGCGCAGGCTGGAGAGGGAGAGGTACGGAGCCCTCATAGACCAATTACCAGTGTGCGCAGGCTGGAGAGGGAGAGGTACGGAGCCCTCACAGACCATTTACCAGTGTGCGCAGGCTGGAGAGGTACGGAGCCCTCACAGACCATTTACCAGTGTGCGCAGGCTGGAGGGGGAGAGGTACGGATCCCTCACAGACCATTTACCAGTGTATGCAGGCTGGAGGGGGAGAGGTACGGATCCCTCACAGACCATTTACCAGTGTATGCAGGCTGGAGAGGGAGAGGTACGGAGCCCTCACAGACCATTTACCAGTGTATTCAGGCTGGAGAGGGAGAGGTACGGAGCCCTCACAGACCATTTACCAGTGTGCGCAGGCTGGAGAGGGAGAGGTAGGGAGCCCTCACAGACCATTTACCAGTGTGCGCAGGCTGGAGAGGGAGAGGTACGGAGCCCTCACAGACCATTTACCAGTGTGCGCAGGCTGGAGAGGGAGAGGTACGGAGCCCTCATAGACCATTTACCAGTGTGCGCAGGCTGGAGAGGTACGGAGCCCTCACAGACCATTTACCAGTGTGCGCAGGCTGGAGAGGTACGGAGCCCTCACAGACCATTTACCAGTGTATTCAGGCTGGAGAGGGAGAGGTACGGAGCCCTCACAGACCATTTACCAGTGTGCGCAGGCTGGAGAGGGAGAGGTACGGAGCCCTCACAGACCATTTACCAGTGTGCGCAGGCTGGAGAGGTACGGAGCCCTCACAGACCATTTACCAGTGTATGCAGGCTGGAGAGGGAGAGGTACGGAGCCCTCACAGACCATTTACCAGTGGGCGCAGGCTGGAGAGGGAGAGGTACGGAGCCCTCACAGACCATTTACCAGTGTGCGCAGGCTGGAGAGGGAGAGGTACGGAGCCCTCACAGACCATTTACCAGTGTGTGCAGGCTGGAGAGGGAGAGGTAGGGAGCCCTCACAGACCATTTACCAGTGTGCGCAGGCTGGAGAGGGAGAGGTACAGAGCCCTCACAGACCATTTACCAGTGTGCGCAGGCTGGAGAGGGAGAGGTACGGAGCCCTCACAGACCATTTACCAGTGGGCGCAGGCTGGAGAGGGAGAGGTACGGAGTCCTCACAGACCATTTACCAGTGTGCACAGGCTGGAGAGGGAGAGGTACGGAGCCCTCACAGACCATTTACCAGTGTATTCAGGCTGGAGAGGGAGAGGTACGGAGCCCTCACAGACCATTTACCAGTGTGCGCAGGCTGGAGAGGGAGAGGTACAGAGCCCTCACAGACCATTTACCAGTGTGCGCAGGCTGGAGAGGGAGAGGTACGGAGCCCTCACAGACCATTTACCAGTGTGTGCAGGCTGGAGAGGGAGAGGTAGGGAGCCCTCACAGACCATTTACCAGTGTGCGCAGGCTGGAGAGGGAGAGGTACGGAGCCCTCACAGACCATTTACCAGTGTATGCAGGCTGGAGAGGGAGAGGTAGGGAGCCCTCACAGACCATTTACCAGTGTGCGCAGGCTGGAGAGGGAGAGGTACGGAGCCCTCATAGACCATTTACCAGTGTGCGCAGGCTGGAGAGGGAGAGGTACGGAGCCCTCACAGACCATTTACCAGTGTGCGCAGGCTGGAGGGGGAGAGGTACGGAGCCCTCACAGACCATTTACCAGTGTGGGCAGGCTGGAGAGGGAGAGGTACGGAGCCCTCACAGACCATTTACCAGTGTATTCAGGCTGGAGAGGGAGAGGTACGGAGCCCTCACAGACCATTTACCAGTGTGGGCAGGCTGGAGAGGGAGAGGTACGGAGGATCCCGTGACTGCAGAATTGGGGAGAGGAATAAGACTAATTAGTTATTTTTTATGGTTTATAACACAATTATAGCTGCACAAATAATTATAGTTTTTCATGGCTATTATTTTTTATGACATTAGAAAATAAGAATTTACTTACCGATAATTCTATTTCTCATAGTCCGTAGTGGATGCTGGGGACTCCGTCAGGACCATGGGGGGGATAGCGGCTCCGCAGGAGACAGGGCACATCTAAAGAAAGCTTTTAGGATCACATGGTGTGTACTGGCTCCTCCCCCTATGACCCTCCTCCAAGCCTCAGTTAGGTACTGTGCCCGGACGAGCGTACACAATAAGGAAGGATCTTGAATCCCGGGTAAGACTCATACCAGCCACACCAATCACACTGTACAACTTGTGATCTGAACCCAGTTAACAGTATGATAACAAACGAAGTAGCCTCTGAAAAGATGGCTCACAACAATAATAATAACCCGATTTTTGTAACAATAACTATGTACAAGTATTGCAGACAATCCGCACTTGGGATGGGCGCCCAGCATCCACTACGGACTACGAGAAATAGAATTATCTGTAAGTAAATTCTTATTTTCTCTAACGTCCTAGTGGATGCTGGGGACTCCGTCAGGACCATGGGGATTATACCAAAGCTCCCAAACGGGCAGGAGAGTGCGGATGACTCTGCAGCACCGAATGAGAGAACTCCAGGTCCTCCTTAGCCAGAGTATCAAATTTGTAAAATTTTACAAACGTGTTCTCCCCTGACCACGTAGCTGCTCGGCAAAGTTGTAATGCCGAGACCCCTCGGGCAGCCGCCCAAGATGAGCCCACCTTCCTTGTGGAGTGGGCCTTTACAGATTTAGGCTGTGGCAGGCCTGCCACAGAATGTGCAAGTTGGATTGTGCTACAGATCCAACGCGCAATCGTCTGCTTAGACGCAGGAGCACCCATCTTGTTGGGTGCATACAATATAAACAACGAGTCAGATTTTCTGACTCCAGCTGTCCTTGAAATATATATTTTTAATGCTCTGACAACGTCCAGTAACTTGGAGTCCTCCAAGTCGCTAGTAGCCGCAGGCACCACAATAGGCTGGTTCAAGTGAAAAGCCGAAACCACCTTAGGGAGAAAATGAGGACGTGTCCGCAGTTCTGCCCTGTCCAAATGGAAAATCAGATATGGGCTTTTGTACGATAAAGCCGCCAACTCTGAAACTCTCCTGGCTGAAGCAAGGGCCAGTAGCATGGTTACTTTCCATGTAAGATACTTCAAATCTACAGATTTGAGAGGCTCAAACCAATGAGATTTGAGAAAATCCAAAACTACGTTTAGATCCCACGGTGCCACTGGGGGCACAATCGGGGGCTGTATATGTAGTACACCCTTGACAAAAGTTTGTACTTCAGGCACTGAAGCCAATTCCTTCTGGAAGAAGATTGATAAGGCCGAAATTTGAACTTTAATGGACCCCAATTTGAGGCCCATAGACAATCCTGCCTGCAGGAAATGTAAGAATCGACCCAATTGAAATTCTTCCGTTGGGGCCTTCTTGGCTTCACACCACGCAACATATTTTCTCCAAATGCGGTGATAATGTTGTGCGGTCACTTCCTTCCTAGCCTTAATCAAGGTAGGAATAACTTCCTCTGGAATGCCCTTTTCTTTTAGAATCCGGCGTTCAACCGCCATGCCGTCAAACGCAGTCGCGGTAAGTCTTGGAACATACAAGGTCCCTGCTGAAGCAGATCCCTTCTTAGAGGTAGAGGCCACGGATCCTCCGTGAGCATCTCTTGAAGTTCCGGATACCAAGTTCTTCTTGGCCAATCCGGAGCCACTAGTATTGTTCTTACTCCCCTTTTCCGAATAATTCTCAGTACCTTTGGTATGAGAGGCAGAGGAGGAAACACATACACTGACTGGTACACCCATGGTGTTACCAGAGCGTCCACAGCTATTGCCTGAGGGTCTCTTGACCTGGCGCAATATCTGTCCAGTTTTTTGTTGAGGCGAGACGCCATCATATCCACCTTTGGTTTTTCCCAACGGTTCACAATCATGTGGAAAACTTCCGGATGAAGTCCCCACTCTCCCGGGTGAAGGTCGTGTCTGCTGAGGAAGTCTGCTTCCCAGTTGTCCACTCCCGGGATGAACACTGCTGACAGTGCTATGACATGATTTTCCGCCCAGCGAAGAATCCTTGCAGCTTCTGTCATTGCTCTTCTGCTTCTCGTGCCGCCTTGTCTGTTTACGTGGGCGACTGCCGTGATGTTGTCCGACTGGATCAACACCGGCTGACCCTGAAGCAGCGGTTTTGCCAAGCTTAGAGCATTGTATATCGCTCTTAGCTCCAGTATATTTATGTGAAGAGACGTCTCCAGGTCTGACCATACACCCTGGAAGTTTCTTCCCTGTGTGACTGCTCCCCAGCCCCGTAGGCTGGCATCCGTAGTCACCAGGACCCAGTCCTGTATGCCGAACCTGCGGCCCTCTAACAGATGGGCACTCTGCAACCACCACAGGAGAGACAACCTTGTTCTTGGTGACAGTGTTATCCGCTGATGCATGTGCAGATGCGATCCGGACCATTTGTCCAGCAGATCCCACTGAAATGTTCGTGCATGGAATCTGCCGAATGGAATTGCTTCGTAAGAAGCCACCATCTTTCCCAGGACTCTTGTGCATTGATGTACTGACACAGTTCCTGGTTTTAGGAGGTTCCTGACCAGTTCGGATAACTCCCTTGCTTTCTCCTCCGGGAGAAACACCTTTTTCTGAACCGTGTCCAGAATCATTCCCAGGAACAGCAGACGTGTTGTCGGGGTCAATTGAGATTTTGGAAGATTCAGAATCCACCCGTGTTGCTGAAGCACTACTTGGGTTAGTGCTACACCGACTTCCAGCTGTTCTCTGGACTTTGCCCTTATCAGGAGATCGTCCAAGTAAGGGATAATTAATACGCCTTTTCTTCGTAGAAGAACCATCATTTCGGTCATTACCTTGGTAAAGACCCGAGGGGCCGTGGACAAACCAAACGGCAGCGTTTGAAACTGATAATGACAGTCTTGTATCACGAACCTGAGATACCCTTGGTGTGAGGGGTAAATTGGGACATGCAGATAAGCATCTTTTATGTCCAGGGACACCATGAAGTCCCCTTCTTCCAGATTCGCTATCACTGCTCTGAGTGACTCCATCTTGAACTTGAATTTCTGTATGTACAGGTTCAAGGATTTCAGATTTAGAATAGGCCTTACCGAACCGTCCGGCTTCGGTACCACAAATAGTGTGGAATAATACCCCTTTCCCTGTTGTAGGAGGGGTACCTTGACTATCACCTGCTGAGAATACAGCTTGTGAATGGCTTCCAATACCGTCGTCCTTTCTGAGGGAGACGTTGGTAAAGCAGACTTTAGGAACCGGCGAGGGGGAGACCTTTCGAACTCCAACATGTAACCCTGAGATACTATCTGCAGGATCCACGGGTCCACCTGTGAGCGAGCCCACTGATTGCTGAAAATCTTTAGTCGACCCCCCACCGCTCCTGAGTCCGCTTGTAAAGCCCCAGCGTCATGCTGATGGCTTTGTAGAACCCGGGGCGGGCTTCTGGTCCTGGGCAGGGGCTGCTTGCTGCCCTCTCTTACCCTTTCCTCTGCCTCGCGGCAGATAAGACTGTCCTTTTGCTCGCTTGTTTTTATAGGAGCGAAAGGACTGCGGCTGAAAAGACGGTGTCTTTTTCTGTTGGGAGGGGGTCTGAGGTAAAAAAGTGGATTTGCCGGCAGTTGCCGTGGCCACCAGATCCGATAGACCGACCCCAAATAATTCCTCTCCTTTATATGGCAATACTTCCATATGCCTTTTGGAATCCGCATCACCTGACCACTGTCGCGTCCATAAACTTCTTCTGGCAGATATGGACATCGCACTTACTCTCGATGCCAGAGTGCAAATATCCCTCTGAGCATCTCGCATATAAAGAAACGCATCCTTTAATTGCTCTAGAGTCAATAAAATACTGTCCCTATCCAGGGTATCAATATTTTCAGTCAGGGAATCCAACCACACTACCCCAGCACTGCACATCCAGGCTGAGGCTATTGCCGGTCGCAGTATGACACCAGTATGAGTGTATATACTTTTCAGGGTAGTTTCCAGCCTCCTATCCGCTGGATCCTTGAGGGCGGCCGTATCAGGAGACGGCAACGCCACTTGCTTTGATAAACGTGTGAGCGCCTTATCCACCCTAGGGGGTGTTTCCCAGCGCGTCCTAACCTCTGGTGGGAAAGGGTATAATGCCAATAACTTCTTAGAAATTAGCAGTTTTCTATCTGGGTTAACCCACGCTTCATCACACACGTCATTCAATTCCTCTGATTCTGGAAAAGCTACAGGTAGTTTTTTCACCCCCCACATAATACCCCTTTTTGAGGTACCAGCAGTATCAGAGATCTGCAAAGCCTCCTTCATTGCCGTGATCATATAACGTGTGGCCCTGTTGGAAAATACGTTTGTTTCTTCACCGTCGACACTAGATTCATCTGTGTCGGTACCCGTGTCGACTGACTGAGGTAAGGGACGTTTTACAGCCCCTGACGGTGTCTGAGACGCCTGAGCCGGTACTGACGGGTTTTCCGGCCGTCTCATTTCGTCTACTGACTTTTGTAATGTACTAACATTATCACGTAATTCCATAACTAAAGCCATCCATTCCGGTGTCGACTCCCTAGGGGGTGACATCACCATTACCGGCAATTGCTCTGCCTCCACACCAACATCGTCCTCATACATGTCGACACACACGTACCGACACACAGCAGCCACACAGGGAATGCTCTAATCGAAGACAGGACCCCCTTAGCCCTTTGGGGAGACAGAGGGAGAGTTTGCCAGCACACACCAAAAGCGCTATAAATGTATATAAACAACCCTAAAAGGTGTTGTTTTTGTTATAAGCGCTTTTAATATATAAATATCGCCAATTTATGCCCCCCTTCTCTTTGTTACCCTGTTTCTGTAGTGCAGTGCAGGGGAGAGTCCTGGGAGCCTTCCTCACAGCGGAGCTGAGCAGGAAAATGGCGCTGAGTGCTGAGGAGAATAAGCTCCGCCCCCTTTTCGGCGGGCTTTTCTCCCGGGTTTTGAGAAAACTGGCCTGGGTTAAATACATACATATAGCCTTAATGGCTATATGTGATGTATTCTTTGCCACTAAAGGTATTTAATATTGCTGCCCAGGGCGCCCCCAGCAGCGCCCTGCACCCTCCGTGACTGGTCAGTGAGAAGTGTGTAGCAACAATGGCGCACAGCTGCCGTGCTGTGCGCTACCTTCATGAAGACTGAAGAGTCTTCTGCCGCCTGTTTCCGGACCTCCGATCTTCAGCATCTGTAAGGGGGGTCGGCGGCGCGGCTCCGGGACGAACCCCAGGATGACCTGTGTTCCGACTCCCTCTGAAGCTATGTCCAGTAGCCTAAGACTCCAATCCATCCTGCACGCAGGTGAGTTGAACATCTCTCCCCTAAGTCCCTCGATGCAGTGAGCCTGTTGCCAGCAGGACTCACTGAGATTTAAAACCTAAAAAAACTTTTTCTAAGCAGCTCTTTAGGAGAGCCACCTAGATTGCACCCTGCTCGGACGGGCACAAAAACCTAACTGAGGCTTGGAGGAGGGTCATAGGGGGAGGAGCCAGTACACACCATGTGATCCTAAAAGCTTTCTTTAGATGTGCCCTGTCTCCTGCGGAGCCGCTATCCCCCCCCATGGTCCTGACGGAGTCCCCAGCATCCACTAGGACGTTAGAGAAATAACCATTTCCGGCACTGGGGACACTCGGAGGGGAGATTTACTAAAGTGTCATTTTAGAAAGATTCCCAGGGACCGGCGGCACAGCTGATTATGTGATCCGGCCGGAACCTACTACAACGCCCATCGCGTCTCTCATTGGATACAATTAGAACATGCTGGAGCATGCGGGCATTGCCCATCAAATGCGCAGATCCCACGCCATCAGATTTATACGTAAACCATTGAGTTTCCGAATCAGTCACTTAGTTGGGAGCGTGTCCCTCCCGCTAACAGGAGACCGGCACAAACCCTGAACCTCAGCGCCACAGAACTCTCACACCACACCTACGGAACATTTGCGGATGCGTCCTCATACATCTTTGCTGTAGTCGCATCAAATAGCCCTCTTGGCGCGCATGGTCCCGCGAGACTCTGCTAGCGTCGGGCAAATTCTTTTGATGAAAATGCGTCTTAGCCACAACGCTGTGTGACTAGGATGCAGCAGAAGACAGATTAATGTGATATATGACACTTGTATATATATCTGTGTGTGACTGAGTCTCTGAGTATGTACACAACGTGCTACAATGTAGCAGTCGTTTTCCAATACAAGTCACATTGTGCTCCGTATACAGCATCAGTCACAAACAGTATACAGGTGTCATATATCACATTACTCAGCGCAGCCTCCTGGTGCGTCCTAGTCACATTGTGCTCCGTATACAGCCTCAGTCACACCCAGTATACAGGTGTCATATATCACATTACTCAGCGCAGTCTCCTGGTGCGTCCTAGTCACATTGTGCTCTGTATACAGCCTCAGTCACACACAGTATACAGGTGTTACATAACACATTACTCAGCGCAGTCTCCTGGTGTGTCCTCGTCACATTGTGCTCCGTATACAGCCTCAGTCACACACAGTATACAGGTGTCACATATCACATTACTCAGCGCAGTCTCCTGGTGTGTCCTAGTCACATTGTGCTCCGTATACAGCCTCAGTCACACACAGTATACAGGTGTCATATATCACATTACTCAGCGCAGTCTCCTGGTGCATCCTAGTCACATTGTGCTCTGTATACAGCCTCAGTCACACACAGTATACAGGTGTTACATAACACATTACTCAGCGCAGTCTCCTGGTGTGTCCTCGTCACATTGTGCTCCGTATACAGCCTCAGTCACACACAGTATACAGGTGTCACATATCACATTACTCAGCGCAGTCTCCTGGTGTGTCCTAGTCACATTGTGCTCCGTATACAGCCTCAGTCACACACAGTATACAGGTGTCATATATCACATTACTCAGCGCAGTCTCCTGGTGCGCCCTAGTCACATTGTGCTCCGTATACAGCCTCAGTCACACACAGTATACAGGTGTCATATATCACATTACTCAGCGCGGTCTCCTGGTGCGTCCTAGTCACATTGTGCTCCGTATACAGCCTCAGTCACACACAGTATACAGGTGTCACATATCACATTACTCAGCGCAGTCTCCTGGTGCGTCCTAGTCACATTGTGCTCCGTATACAGCCTCAGTCACACACAGTATACAGGTGTCATATCACATTACTCAGCGCAGACTCCTGGTGCGCCCTAGTCACATTGTGCTCCGTATACAGCCTCAGTCACACACAGTATACAGGTGTCACATATCACATTACTAAGCGCAGTCTCCTGGTGCGTCCTAGTCACATTGTGCTCCGTATACAGCCTCAGTCACACACAGTATACAGGTGTCACACATCCCATTACTCAGCACAGACTCCTGGTGCGCCCTAGTCACAATGTGCTCCGTATACAGTCTCAGTCACACACAGTATACAGGTGTCATATATCACATTACTCAGCGCAGTTTCCTGGTGCGTCCTAGTCACACTGTGCTCCGTATACAGCCTCAGTCACACACAGTATATATACAGGTGTCATATATCACATTACTCAGCGCAGTCTCCTGGTGCGTCCTAGTCACATTGTGCTCCGTATACAGCCTCAGTCACACACAGTATACAGGTGTCATATATCACATTACTCAGCACAGTCTCCTGGTGCGTCCTAGTCACATTGTGCTCCGTATACAGCCTCAGTCACACACAGTATACAGGTGTCATATATCACATTACTCAGCGCAGTCTCCTGGTGCGTCCTAGTCACATTGTGCTCTGTATACAGCCTCAGTCACACACAGTATACCGGTGTCATATATCACATTACTCAGCGCAGTCTCCTGGTGTGTCCTAGTCACATTGTGCTCTGTATACAGCCTCAGTCACACACAGTATACAGGTGTCACATATCACATTACTCAGCGCAGTCTCCTGGTGCGTCCTAGTCACATTGTGCTCCGTATACAGCCTCAGTCACACACAGTATACAGGTGTCATATCACATTACTCAGCGCAGTCTCCTGGTGCGTCCTAGTCACATTGTGCTCCGTATACAACCTCAGTCACACACAGTATACAGGTGTCATATATCACATTACTCAGCGCAGTCTCCAGGTGTGTCCTAGTCACATTGTGCTCCGTATACAGCCTCAGTCACACACAGTATACAGGTGTCACGTATCACATTACTCAGCGCAGTCTCCTGGTGCGTCCTAGTCACACTGTGCTCTGTATACAGCCTCAGTCACACACACAGTATACAGGTGTCATATATCGCATTACTCAGCGCAGTCTCCTGGTGCGTCCTAGTCACACTGTGCTCTGTATACAGCCTCAGTCACACACACAGTATACAGGTGTCATATATCGCATTACTCAGCGCAGTCTCCTGGTGCGTCCTAGTCACACTGTGCTCTGTATACAGCCTCAGTCACACACACAGTATACAGGTGTCATATATCACATTACTCAGCGCAGTCTCCTGGTGCGTACTAGTCACATTGTCTGCTGTATACAGCCTCAGTCACACACAGTATACAGGTGTCATATATCACATTACTCAGCGCAGTCTCCTGGTGTGTCCTAGTCACATTGTGCTCCGTATACAGCCTCAATCACACACAGTATACAGGTGTCACATATCACATTACTCAGCGCAGTCTCCTGGTGCGTCCTAGTCACATTGTGCTGCGTATACAGCCTCAGTCATACACCGTATACAGGTGTCATATATCACATTACTCAGCGCAGTCTCCTGGTGCGTCCTAGTCACACTGTGCTCCGTATACAACCTCAGTCACACACAGTATACAGGTGTCATATCACATTACTCAGCGCAGTCTCCTGGTGCGTACTAGTCACATTGTCTGCTGTATACAGCCTCAGTCACACACAGTATACAGGTGTCATATATCACATTACTCAGCGCAGTCTCCTGGTGTGACCTAGTCACATTGTACTCCGTATACAGCCTCAGTCACACACAGTATACAGATGTCATATCACATTACTCAGCGCAGTCTCCTGGTACGTCCTAGTCACATTGTGCTCCGTATACAGCCTCAGTCACACAGAGTATACAGGTGTCACATATCACATTACTCAGCGCAGTCTCCTGGTGCGTCCTAGTCACATTGTGCTGCGTATACAGCCA
Source organism: Pseudophryne corroboree (assembly GCF_028390025.1). Taxonomy (NCBI): domain Eukaryota; kingdom Metazoa; phylum Chordata; class Amphibia; order Anura; family Myobatrachidae; genus Pseudophryne; species Pseudophryne corroboree. Next base: position 479,510,491 of record NC_086451.1, read on the forward strand.
AAGTCATACACAGTATGCAGGTGTCATATATCACATTACTCATCGCAGTCTCCTGGTGCGTCCTAGTCACATTGTCTGCTGTATACAGCCTCAGTCACACACAGTATACAGATGTCATATCACATTACTCAGCGCAGTCTCCTGGTACGTCCTAGTCACATTGTGCTCCGTATACAGCCTCAGTCACACAGAGTATACAGGTGTCACATGTCACATTACTCAGCGCAGTCTCCTGGTGCGTCCTAGTCACATTGTGCTGCGTATACAGCCTCAGTCATACACAGTATACAGGTGTCACATATCACATTACTCACAGTCTCCTGGTGCGTCCTAGTCACATTGTGCTGCGTATACAGTCTCAGTCATACACAGTATACAGGTGTCATATATCACATTACTCAGCACAGTCTCCTGGTGCGTCCTAGTCACATTGTGCTCCGTATACAACCTCAGTCACACACAGTATACAGGTGTCATATCACATTACTCATCGCAGTCTCCTGGTGCGTCCTAGTCACATTGTCTGCTGTATACAGCCTCAGTCACACACAGTATACAGGTGTCACACATCCCGTTACTCAGCGCAGTCTTCTGGTGCGTCCTAGTCACATTGTGCTCCGTACACAGCCTCAGTCACACACAGTATACAGGTGTCATACATCACATTACTCAGCGCAGTCTCCTGGTGCGTCCTAGTCACATTGTGCTCCGTACACAGCCTCAGTCACACACAGTATACAGGTGTCATACATCACATTACTCAGCGCAGTCTTCTGGTGCGTCCTAGTCACATTGTGCTCCGTACACAGCCTCAGTCACACACAGTATATATACAGGTGTCATATATCACATTACTCAGCGCAGTCTCCTGGTGCGTCCTAGTCACATTGTGCTCCGTATACAGCCTCAGTCACACACAGTATACAGGTGTCATATATCACATTACTCAGCACAGTCTCCTGGTGCGTCCTAGTCACATTGTGCTCCGTATACAGCCTCAGTCACACACAGTATACAGGTGTCATATATCACATTACTCAGCGCAGTCTCCTGGTGCGTCCTAGTCACATTGTGCTCTGTATACAGCCTCAGTCACACACACAGTATACAGGTGTCATATATCGCATTACTCAGCGCAGTCTCCTGGTGCGTCCTAGTCACATTGTGCTCCGTATACAGCCTCAGTCACACACAGTATACAGGTGTCATATCACATTACTCAGCGCAGTCTCCTGGTGCGTCCTAGTCACATTGTGCTCCGTATACAACCTCAGTCACACACAGTATACAGGTGTCATATATCACATTACTCAGCGCAGTCTCCAGGTGTGTCCTAGTCACATTGTGCTCCGTATACAGCCTCAGTCACACACAGTATACAGGTGTCACGTATCACATTACTCAGCGCAGTCTCCTGGTGCGTCCTAGTCACACTGTGCTCTGTATACAGCCTCAGTCACACACACAGTATACAGGTGTCATATATCGCATTACTCAGCGCAGTCTCCTGGTGCGTCCTAGTCACACTGTGCTCTGTATACAGCCTCAGTCACACACACAGTATACAGGTGTCATATATCGCATTACTCAGCGCAGTCTCCTGGTGCGTCCTAGTCACACTGTGCTCTGTATACAGCCTCAGTCACACACACAGTATACAGGTGTCATATATCACATTACTCAGCGCAGTCTCCTGGTGCGTACTAGTCACATTGTCTGCTGTATACAGCCTCAGTCACACACAGTATACAGGTGTCATATATCACATTACTCAGCGCAGTCTCCTGGTGTGTCCTAGTCACATTGTGCTCCGTATACAGCCTCAATCACACACAGTATACAGGTGTCACATATCACATTACTCAGCGCAGTCTCCTGGTGCGTCCTAGTCACATTGTGCTGCGTATACAGCCTCAGTCATACACCGTATACAGGTGTCATATATCACATTACTCAGCGCAGTCTCCTGGTGCGTCCTAGTCACACTGTGCTCCGTATACAACCTCAGTCACACACAGTATACAGGTGTCATATCACATTACTCAGCGCAGTCTCCTGGTGTGTCCTAGTCACATTGTGCTCCGTATACAGCCTCAATCACACACAGTATACAGGTGTCACATATCACATTACTCAGCGCAGTCTCCTGGTGCGTCCTAGTCACATTGTGCTGCGTATACAGCCTCAGTCATACACCGTATACAGGTGTCATATATCACATTACTCAGCGCAGTCTCCTGGTGCGTCCTAGTCACACTGTGCTCCGTATACAACCTCAGTCACACACAGTATACAGGTGTCATATCACATTACTCAGCGCAGTCTCCTGGTGCGTACTAGTCACATTGTCTGCTGTATACAGCCTCAGTCACACACAGTATACAGGTGTCATATCACATTACTCAGCGCAGTCTCCTGGTGTGACCTAGTCACATTGTACTCCGTATACAGCCTCAGTCACACACAGTATACAGATGTCATATCACATTACTCAGCGCAGTCTCCTGGTACGTCCTAGTCACATTGTGCTCCGTATACAGCCTCAGTCACACAGAGTATACAGGTGTCACATATCACATTACTCAGCGCAGTCTCCTGGTGCGTCCTAGTCACATTGTGCTGCGTATACAGCCAAAGTCATACACAGTATGCAGGTGTCATATATCACATTACTCATCGCAGTCTCCTGGTGCGTCCTAGTCACATTGTCTGCTGTATACAGCCTCAGTCACACACAGTATACAGATGTCATATCACATTACTCAGCGCAGTCTCCTGGTACGTCCTAGTCACATTGTGCTCCGTATACAGCCTCAGTCACACAGAGTATACAGGTGTCACATGTCACATTACTCAGCGCAGTCTCCTGGTGCGTCCTAGTCACATTGTGCTGCGTATACAGCCTCAGTCATACACAGTATACAGGTGTCACATATCACATTACTCACAGTCTCCTGGTGCGTCCTAGTCACATTGTGCTGCGTATACAGTCTCAGTCATACACAGTATACAGGTGTCATATATCACATTACTCAGCACAGTCTCCTGGTGCGTCCTAGTCACATTGTGCTCCGTATACAACCTCAGTCACACACAGTATACAGGTGTCATATCACATTACTCATCGCAGTCTCCTGGTGCGTCCTAGTCACATTGTCTGCTGTATACAGCCTCAGTCACACACAGTATACAGGTGTCACACATCCCGTTACTCAGCGCAGTCTTCTGGTGCGTCCTAGTCACATTGTGCTCCGTACACAGCCTCAGTCACACACAGTATACAGGTGTCATACATCACATTACTCAGCGCAGTCTCCTGGTGCGTCCTAGTCACATTGTGCTCCGTACACAGCCTCAGTCACACACAGTATACAGGTGTCATACATCACATTACTCAGCGCAGTCTTCTGGTGCGTCCTAGTCACATTGTGCTCCGTACACAGCCTCAGTCACACACAGTATATATACAGGTGTCATATATCACATTACTCAGCGCAGTCTCCTGGTGCGTCCTAGTCACATTGTGCTCCGTATACAGCCTCAGTCACACACAGTATACAGGTGTCATATATCACATTACTCAGCACAGTCTCCTGGTGCGTCCTAGTCACATTGTGCTCCGTATACAGCCTCAGTCACACACAGTATACAGGTGTCATATATCACATTACTCAGCGCAGTCTCCTGGTGCGTCCTAGTCACATTGTGCTCTGTATACAGCCTCAGTCACACACAGTATACAGGTGTCATATATCACATTACTCAGCGCAGTCTCCTGGTGTGTCCTAGTCACATTGTGCTCTGTATACAGCCTCAGTCACACACAGTATACAGGTGTCACATATCACATTACTCAGCGCAGTCTCCTGGTGCGTCCTAGTCACATTGTGCTCCGTATACAGCCTCAGTCACACACAGTATACAGGTGTCATATCACATTACTCAGCGCAGTCTCCTGGAGCGTCCTAGTCACATTGTGCTCCGTATACAGCCCCAGTCACACACAGTATACAGGTGTAATATATCACATTACTCAGCGCAGTCTCCTGGTGCGTCCTAGTCACATTGTGCTCCGTATACAACCTCAGTCACACACAGCATACAGGTGTCCTATATCACATTACTCAGCGCAGTCTCCAGGTGTATCCTAGTCACATTGTGCTCCGTATACAGCCTCAGTCACACACAGTATACAGGTGTCATATATCACATTACTCAGCGCAGTCTCCAGGTGTGTCCTAGTCACATTGTGCTCCGTATACAGCCTCAGTCACACACAGTATACAGGTGTCATATATCACATTACTCAGCGCAGTCTCCAGGTGTGTCTTAGTCACATTGTGCTCCGTATACAGCCTCAGTCACACACAGTATACAGGTGTCACGTATCACATTACTCAGCGCAGTCTCCTGGTGCTTCCTAGTCACTTTGTGCTCCGTATACAGCCTCAGTCACACACAGCGTACAAGTGTCATATATCACATTACTCAGCGCAGTCTCCTGGTGCTTCCTAGTCACATTGTGCTCCGTATACAGCCTCAGTCACACACAGCGTACAGGTGTCATATATCACATTACTCAGCGCAGTCTCCTGGTGCGTCCTAGTCACATTGTGCTCCGTATACAGCCTCAGTCACACACATTAAACAGGTGTCATACATCACATTACTCAGCGCAGTCTCCTGGTGCGTCCTAGTCACATTGTGCTCCGTATACAGCCTCAGTCACACACAGTATACAGGTGTCATATATCGCATTACTCAGCGCAGTCTCCTGGTGCGTCCTAGTCACACTGTGCTCTGTATACAGCCTCAGTCACACACACAGTATACAGGTGTCATATATCACATTACTCAGCGCAGTCTCCTGGTGCGTCCTAGTCACATTGTGCTCCGTATACAGCCTCAGTCACACACATTATACAGGTGTCATACATCACATTACTCAGCGCAGTCTCCTGGTGCATCCTAGTCACATTGTGCTCCGTATACAGCCTCAGTCACACACAGCATACAGGTGTCATATATCGCATTACTCAGCGCAGTCTCCTGGTGCGTCCTAGTCACACTGTGCTCTGTATACAGCCTCAGTCACACACACAGTATACAGGTGTCATATCGCATTACTCAGCGCAGTCTCCTGGTGCGTCCTAGTCACACTGTGCTCTGTATACAGCCTCAGTCACACACACAGTATACAGGTGTCATATATCACATTACTCAGCGCAGTCTCCTGGTGCGTCCTAGTCACATTGTGCTCCGTATACAGCCTCAGTCACACACAGTATACAGGTGTCACACATCCCATTACTCAGCGCAGTCTCCTGGTGCGTCCTAATCACATTGTGCTCCGTATGCAGCCTCAGTAACACACAGTATACAGGTGTCATGTATCACATTACTCAGCACAGTCTCCTGGTGCGTCCTAGTCACACTGTGCTCTGTATACAGCCTCAGTCACACACACAGTATACAGGTGTCATATATCACATTACTCAGCGCAGTCTCCTGGTGCGTCCTAGTCACACTGTGCTCCGTATACAACCTCAGTCACACACAGTATACAGGTGTCATATCGCATTACTCAGCGCAGTCTCCTGGTGCGTCCTAGTCACACTGTGCTCTGTATACAGCCTCAGTCACACACACAGTATACAGGTGTCATATATCACATTACTCAGCGCAGTCTCCTGGTGCGTCCTAGTCACACTGTGCTCCGTATACAACCTCAGTCACACACAGTATACAGGTGTCATATATCACATTACTCAGCGCAGTCTCCTGGTGCGTACTAGTCACATTGTCTGCTGTATACAGCCTCAGTCACACACAGTATACGGGTGTCATATATCACATTACTCAGCGCAGTCTCCTGGTGTGTCCTAGTCACATTGTGCTCCGTATACAGCCTCAATCACACACCGTATACAGGTGTCACATATCACATTACTCAGCGCAGTCTCCTGGTGCGTCCTAGTCACATTGTGCTGCGTATACAACCTCAGTCACACACAGTATGCAGGTGTCATATATCACATTACTCATCGCAGTCTCCTGGTGCGTCCTAGTCACATTGTCTGCTGTATACAGCCTCAGTCACACACAGTATACAGATGTCATATCACATTACTCAGCGCAGTCTCCTGGTACGTCCTAGTCACATTGTGCTCCGTATACAGCCTCAGTCACACACAGTATACAGGTGTCACATGTCACATTACTCAGCGCAGTCTCCTGGTGCGTCCTAGTCACATTGTGCTGCGTATACAGTCTCAGTCATACACAGTATACAGGTGTCATATATCACATTACTCAGTGCAGTCTCCTGGTGCGTCCTAGTCACATTGTGCTCCGTATACAACCTCAGTCACACACAGTATACAGGTGTCATATATCACATTACTCATCGCAGTCTCCTGGTGCGTCCTAGTCACATTGTCTGCTGTATACAGCCTCAGTCACACACAGTATACAGGTGTCACACATCCCGTTACTCAGCGCAGTCTTCTGGTGCGTCCTAGTCACATTGTGCTCCGTACACAGCCTCAGTCACACACAGTATACAGGTGTCATACATCACATTACTCAGCGCAGTCTCCTGGTGCGTCCTAGTCACACTGTGCTCCGTATACAGCCTCAGTCACACACAGTATACAGGTGTCACACATCCCATTACTCAGCGCAGTCTCCTGGTGCGTTCTAGTCACATTGTGCTCCGTATACAACCTCAGTCACACACAGTATACAGGTGTCATATATCACATTACTCAGCGAAGTCACCTGGTGCGTCCTAGTCACACTGTGCTCCGTATACAGCCTCAGTCACACACAGTATACAATGTCATATATCACATTACTCAGCGCAGTCTCCTGGTGCGTCCTAGTCACATTGTGCTCTGTATACAGCCTCAGTCACACACAGTATACAGGTGTCACACATCCCATTACTCAGCGCAGTCTCCTGGTGCGTCCTAATCACATTGTGCTCCGTATACAGCCTCAGTCACACACAGTATACAGGTGTCATATATCACATTACTCAGCACAGTCTCCTGGTGCGTCCTAGTCACATTGTGCTCCGTATACAACCTCAGTAACACACAGTATACAGGTGTCATATTTCACATTACTCAGCGCTGTGTCCTGGTGCGTCCTAGTCACATTGTGCTCCGTATACAGCCTCAGTCACACACAATATACAGGTGTAATATCACATTAATCAGCGCAGTCTCCTGGTGCGTCCTAATCACATTGTGCTCCGTATACAGCCTCAGTCACACACAGTATACAGGTGTCATATATCACATTACTCAGCACAGTCTCCTGGTGCGTCCTAGTCACATTGTGCTCCGTATACAACCTCAGTAACACACAGTATACAGGTGTCATATTTCACATTACTCAGCGCAGTCTCCTGGTGCGTCCTAGTCACATTGTGCTCCGTATACAGCCACAGTCACACACAGTATACAGGTGTCATATATTACATTACTCAGCGCAGTCTCCTGGTGCGTCCTAGTCACATTGTGCTCCGTATACAACCTCAGTCACACACAGTATACAGGTGTCATATATCACATTACTCAGCGAAGTCACCTGGTGCGTCCTAGTCACACTGTGCTCCGTATACAGCCTCAGTCACACACAGTATACAATGTCATATATCACATTACTCAGCGCAGTCTCCTGGTGCGTCCTAGTCACATTGTGCTCTGTATACAGCCTCAGTCACACACAGTATACAGGTGTCACACATCCCATTACTCAGCGCAGTCTCCTGGTGCGTCCTAATCACATTGTGCTCCGTATACAGCCTCAGTCACACACAGTATACAGGTGTCATATATCACATTACTCAGCACAGTCTCCTGGTGCGTCCTAGTCACATTGTGCTCCGTATACAACCTCAGTAACACACAGTATACAGGTGTCATATTTCACATTACTCAGCGCTGTGTCCTGGTGCGTCCTAGTCACATTGTGCTCCGTATACAGCCTCAGTCACACACAATATACAGGTGTAATATCACATTAATCAGCGCAGTCTCCTGGTGCGTCCTAATCACATTGTGCTCCGTATACAGCCTCAGTCACACACAGTATACAGGTGTCATATATCACATTACTCAGCACAGTCTCCTGGTGCGTCCTAGTCACATTGTGCTCCGTATACAACCTCAGTAACACACAGTATACAGGTGTCATATTTCACATTACTCAGCGCAGTCTCCTGGTGCGTCCTAGTCACATTGTGCTCCGTATACAGCCACAGTCACACACAGTATACAGGTGTCATATATTACATTACTCAGCGCAGTCTCCTGGTGCGTCCTAGTCACATTGTGCTCCGTATACAGCCTCAGTCACACACAGTATACAGGTGTCATATATCACATTACTCAGCGCAGTCTCCTGGTGCGTCCTAGTCACATTGTGCTCCGTATACAGCCTCAGTCACACACAGTATACAGGTGTCACACATCCCATAACTCAGCGCAGTCTCCTGGTGCGTCCTAGTCACATTGTGCTCCGTATACAGCCTCAGGCACACATAGTATACAGGTGTCATATATCACATTACTCAGCGCAGTCTCCTGGTGCGTCCTAGTCACATTGTGCTCCGTATACAGCCTCTGTCACACACAGTATACAGGTGTCATATATCACATTACTCAGAGCAGTCTCCTGGTGCGTCCTAGTCACATTGTGCTCCGTATACAGCCTCAGTCACACACAGTATACAGGTGTCGTACATCACATTACTCAGCGCAGTCTCCTGGTGCGTCCTAGTCACATTGTGCTCCGTATACAACCTCAGTCACACACAGTATACAGTTGTCATATATCACATTACTCAGCGCAGTCTCCTGGTGCGTCCTAGTCACATTGTGCTCCGTATACAACCTCAGTAACACACAGTATACAGGTGTCATATTTCACATTACTCAGCGCTGTGTCCTGGTGCGTCCTAGTCACATTGTGCTCCGTATACAGCCTCAGTCACACACAGTATACAGGTGTCACACATCCCATTACTCAGCGCAGTCTCCTGGTGCGTCCTAGTCACATTGTGCTCCGTATACAACCTCAGTCACACACAGTATACAGGTGTCATATATCACATTACTCAGCGCAGTCTCCTGGTGCGTCCTAGTCACATTGTGCTCCGTATACAGCCTCAGTAACACACAGTATACAGGTGTCATATATCACATTACTCAGCGCAGTCTCCTGGAGTGACTTAGTCACATTGTGCTCCGTATACATCCTCAGTCACACCCTGTATACAGGTGTCATATATCACATTACTCAGCGCAGTCTCCTGGTGTGACCTAGTCACATTGTGCTCCGTATACAGCCTCAGTCACACACAGTATACAGGTGTCATATATTACATTACTCAGCGCAGTGTCCTGGTGCGTCCTAGTCACATTGTGCTCCGTATACAGCCTCAGTCACACACAGTATACAGGTGTCACATATCACATTACTCAGCGCAGTCTCCTGGTGCGTCCTAGTCACATTGTGCTCCGTATACAGCCTCAGTCACACACAGTATACAGGTGTCATATATCACATTACTCAGCGCAGTCTCCTGGTGTGACCTAGTCACATTGTGCTCCGTATACAGCCTCAGTCACACACAGTATACAGATGTCATATCACATTACTCAGCGCAGTCTCCTGGTGCGTCCTAGTCACATTGTGCTCCGTATACAACCTCAGTCACACACAGTATACAGGTGTCATATCACATTACTCAACGCAGTCTCCTGGTGCGTCCTAGTCACACTGTGCTCTGTATACAGCCTCAGTCACACACAGTATACAGGAGTCATATATCACATTACTCAGCGCAGTCTCCTGGTGCGTCCTAGTCACATTGTGCTCCGTATACAGCCTCAGTCACACACAGTATACAGGTGTCATATATCGCATCACTCAGCGCAGTCTCCTGGTGCGTCCTAGTCACATTGTGCTCCGTATACAACCTCAGTCACACACAGTATACAGGTGTCATATCACATTACTCAGCGCAGTCTCCTGGTGCGTCCTAGTCACATTGTGCTCCGTATACAACCTCAGTCACACACAGTATACAGGTGTCATATCACATTACTCAGCGCAGTCTCCTGGTGCGTCCTAGTCACATTGTGCTCCGTATACAGCCTCAGTCACACACAGTATACAGGTGTCATATATTACATTACTCAGCGTAGTCTCCTGGTGCTTCCTAGTCACATTGTGCTCCGTATACAGCCTCAGTCACACACAGTATACAGGTGTCATATATTACATTACTCAGCGCAGTCTCCTGGTGCGTCCTAGTCACATTGTGCTCCGTATACAACCTCAGTCACACACAGTATACAGGTGTCATATCACATTACTCAGCGCAGTCTCCTGGTGCGTCCTAGTCACATTGTGCTCCGTATACAGCCTCAGTCACACACAGTATACAGGTGTCATATATCACATTACTCAACGCAGTCTCCTGGTGCGTCCTATCACATTGTGCTCCGTATACAGCCTCAGTCACGCGCAGTATACAGGTGTCATATCACATTACTCAGCGCAGTCTCCTGGTGCGTCCTAGTCACATTGTGCTCCGTATACAGCCTCAGTCACACACAGTATACAGGTGTCATATATTACATTACTCAGCGCAGTCTCCTGGTGCGTCCTAGTCACATTGTGCTCCGTATACAGCCTCAGTCACACACGGTATACAGGTGTCATATATCACATTACTCAGCGCAGTCTCCTGGTGCGTCCTAGTCACATTGTGCACCGTATACAGCCTCAGTCACACACAGTATACAGGTGTCATATATTACATTACTCAGCGCAGTCTCCTGGTGCGTCCTAGTCACATTGTGCTCCGTATACAGCCTCAGTCACACACAGTATACAGGTGTCATATATTACATTACTCAGCGCAGTCTCCTGGTGCGTCCTAGTCACATTGTGCTCCGTATACAACCTCAGTCACACACAGTATACAGGTGTCATATATTACATTACTCAGCGCAGTCTCCTGGTGCGTCCTAGTCACATTGTGCTCCGTATACAGCCTCAGTCACACACGGTATACAGGTGTCATATATCACATTACTCAGCGCAGTCTCCTGGTGCGTCCTAGTCACATTGTGCACCGTATACAGCCTCAGTCACACACAGTATACAGGTGTCATATATTACATTACTCAGCGCAGTCTCCTGGTGCGTCCTAGTCACATTGTGCTGCGTATACAGTCTCAGTCATACACAGTATACAGGTGTCATATATCACATTACTCAGTGCAGTCTCCTGGTGCGTCCTAGTCACATTGTGCTCCGTATACAACCTCAGTCACACACAGTATACAGGTGTCATATCACATTACTCATCGCAGTCTCCTGGTGAGTCCTAGTCACATTGTCTGCTGTATACAGCCTCAGTCACACACAGTATACAGGTGTCACACATCCCGTTACTCAGCGCAGTCTTCTGGTGCGTCCTAGTCACATTGTGCTCCGTACACAGCCTCAGTCACACACAGTATACAGGTGTCATACATCACATTACTCAGCGCAGTCTCCTGGTGCGTCCTAGTCACACTGTGCTCCGTATACAGCCTCAGTCACACACAGTATACAGGTGTCACACATCCCATTACTCAGCGCAGTCTCCTGGTGCGTTCTAGTCACATTGTGCTCCGTATACAGCCTCAGTCACACACAGTATACAGGTGTCATATATCACATTACTCAGCGAAGTCACCTGGTGCGTCCTAGTCACACTGTGCTCCGTATACAGCCTCAGTCACACACAGTATACAGGTGTCATATATCACATTACTCAGCGCAGTCTCCTGGTGCGTCCTAGTCACATTGTGCTCTGTATACAGCCTCAGTCACACACGGTATACAGGTGTCATATATTACATTACTCAGCGTAGTCTCCTGGTGCGTCCTAGTCACATTGTGCTCCGTATACAGCCTCAGTCACACACAGTATACAGTTGTAATATATTACATTACTCAGCGCAGTCTCCTGGTGCTTCCTAGTCACATTGTGCTCCGTATACAGCCTCAGTCACACACAGTATACAGGTGTCATATATTACATTACTCAGCGCAGTCTCCTGGTGCGTCCTAGTCACATTGTGCTCCGTATACAACCTCAGTCACACACAGTATACAGGTGTCATATCACATTACTCAGCGTAGTCTCCTGGTGCGTCCTAGTCACATTGTGCTCCGTATACAGCCTCAGTCACACACAGTATACAGGTGTCATATATTACATTACTCAGCGCAGTCTCCTGGTGCGTCCTAGTCACATTGTGCTCCGTATACAGCCTCAGTCACACACAGTATACAGGTGTCATATATTACATTACTCAGCGCAGTCTCCTGGTGCGTCCTAGTCACATTGTGCACCGTATACAGCCTCAGTCACACACAGTATACAGGTGTCATATATTACATTACTCAGCGCAGTCTCCTGGTGCGTCCTAGTCACATTGTGCTCCGTATACAGCCTCAGTCACACACAGTATACAGGTGTCATATATTACATTACTCAGCGCAGTCTCCTGGTGCGTCCTAGTCACATTGTGCTCCGTATACAGCCTCAGTCACACACAGTATACAGGTGTCATACATCACATTACTCAGCGCAGTCTCCTGGTGCGTCCTAGTCACATTGTGCACCGTATACAGCCTCAGTCACACACAGTATACAGGTGTCATATATTACATTACTCAGCGCAGTCTCCTGGTGCGTCCTAGTCACATTGTGCACCGTATACAGCCTCAGTCACACACAGTATACAGGTGTCATATATCACATTACTCAGCGAAGTCACCTGGTGCGTCCTAGTCACACTGTGCTCCGTATACATCCTCAGTCACACCCAGTATATACAGGTGTCATATATTACATTACTCAGCGCAGTCTCCTGGTGCGTCCTAGTCACATTGTGCTCTGTATACAGCCTCAGTCACACACAGTATACAGGTGTTACATAACACATTACTCAGCGCAGTCTCCTGGTGTGTCCTAGTCACATTGTGCTCCGTATACAGCCTCAGTCACACACAGTATACAGGTGTCATATATCACATTACTCAGCGCAGTCTCCTGGTGCGTCCTAGTCACATTGTGCTCCGTATACAGCCTCAGTCACACACAGTATACAGGTGTCATATATCACATTACTCAGCGCAGTCTCCTGGTGCGTCCTAGTCACATTGTGCTCCGTATACAGCCTCAGTCACACACAGTATACAGGTGTCACATATCACTTTACTCAGCGCAGTCTCCTGGTGCGTCCTAGTCACATTGTGCTCCGTATACAGCCTCAGTCACACACAGTATACAGGTGTCATATATCACTTTACTCAGCGCAGTCTCCTGGTGCGTCCTAGTCACATTGTGCTGCGTATACAGCCTCAGTCACACACAGTATACAGGTGTCATATATCACATTACTCAGCACAGTCTCCTGGTGCGTCCTAGTCACATTGTGCTCTGTATACAGCCTCAGTCACACACAGTATACAGGTGTCATATATCACATATCTCAGCGCAGTCTCCTGGTGCGTGCTAGTCACATTGTGCTCCGTATACAGCCTCAGTCACACACAGTATACAGGTGTCATATATTACATTACTCAGCGCAGTCTCCTGGTGCGTCCTAGTCACATTGTGCTCCGTATACAGCCTCAGTCACACACAGTATACAGGTGTCATATATCACATTACTCAGCGCAGTCTCCTGGTGCGTCCTAGTCACATTGTGCTCCGTATACAGCCTCAGTCACACACAGTATACAGGTGTCATATATCACATTACTCAGCGCAGTCTCCTGGTGCGTCCTAGTCACATTGTGCTCTGTATACAGCCTTAGTCACACACAGTATACAGGTGTCATATCACATTACTCAGCGCAGTCTCCTAGTGCGTCCTAGTCACATTGTGCTCCGTATACAGCCTCAGTCACACACAGTATACAGGTGTCATATCACATTACTCAGCGCAGTCTCCTGGTGCGTCCTAGTCACATTGTGCTCTGTATACAGCCTTAGTCACACACAGTATACAGGTGTCATATCACATTACTCAGCGCAGTCTCCTGGTGCGTCCTAGTCACATTGTGCTCCGTATACAGCCTCAGTCACACACAGTATACAGGTGTCATATATCACATTACTCAGCGCAGTCTCCTGGTGCGTCCTAGTCACATTGTGCTCCGTATACAGCCTCAGGCACACATAGTATACAGGTGTCATATATCACTTTACTCAGCGCAGTCTCCTGGTGCGTCCTAGTCACACTGTGCTCCGTATACAGCCTCAGTCACACACAGTATACAGGTGTCATATCACATTACTCAGCGCAGTCTCCTGGTGTGTCCTAGTCACATTGTGCTCCGTATACAGCCTCAGTCACACACAGTATACAGGTGTCATATCACATTACTCAGCGCAGTCTCCTGGTGCGTCCTAGTCACATTGTGCTCCGTATACAGCCTCTGTCACACACAGTATACAGGTGTCATACATCACATTACTCAGCGCAGTCTCCTGGTGCGTCCTAGTCACATTGTGCTCCGTATACAGCCTCAGTCACACACAGTATACAGGTGTCATATATCACATTACTCAGCGCAGTCTCCTGGTGTGACCTAGTCACATTGTGCTCCGTATACAGCCTCAGTCACACACAGTATACAGGTGTCATATATCACATTACTCAGCGCAGTCTCCTGGTGCGTCCTAGTCACATTGTGCTCTGTATACAGCCTTAGTCACGCACAGTATACAGGTGTCATATCACATTACTCAGCGCAGTCTCCTAGTGCGTCCTAGTCACATTGTGCTCCGTATACAGCCTCAGTCACACACAGTATACAGATGTCATATATCACATTATTTAGCGCAGTCTCCTGGTGTGACCTAGTCACATTGTGCTCCGTATACAGCCTCAGTCACACACAGTATACAGGTGTCATATATCACATTATTTAGCGCAGTCTCCTGGTGCGTCCTAGTTACATTGTGCTCCGTATACAGCCTCAGTCACACACAGTATACAGGTGTCATATATCACATTACTCAGCGCAGTCTCCTGGTGCGTCCTAGTCACATTGTGCTCTGTATACAGCCTTAGTCACACACAGTATACAGGTGTCATATCACATTACTCAGCGCAGTCTCCTAGTGCGTCCTAGTCACATTGTGCTCCGTATACAGCCTCAGTCACACACAGTATACAGATGTCATATATCACATTATTTAGCGCAGTCTCCTGGTGTGACCTAGTCACATTGTGCTCCGTATACAGCCTCAGTCACACACAGTATACAGGTGTCATATATCACATTACTCAGCGAAGTCACCTGGTGCGTCCTAGTCACATTGTGCTCCGTATACAGCCTCAGTCACACACAGTATACAGGTGTCACATATCACATTACTCAGCACAGTCTCCTGGTGCGTCCTAGTCACATTGTGCTCCGTATACAGCCTCAGTCACACACAGTATACAGGTGTCACATATCACATTACTCAGCACAGTCTCCTGGTGCGTCCTAGTCACATTGTGCTCCGTATACAGCCTCAGTCACACACAGTATACAGGTGTCATATATCACATTACTCAGCGCAGTCTCCTGGTGCGTCCTAGTCACATTGTGCTCCGTATACAGCCTCAGTCACACAGTATACAGGTGTCACATATCACATTACTCAGCGCAGTCTCCTGGTGCGTCCTAGTCACATTGTGCTCTGTATACAGCCTCAGTCACACACAGTATACAGGTGTCATATATCACATTACTCAGCGCAGACTCCTGGTGCGCCCTAGTCACAATGTGCTCCGTATACAGTCTCAGTCACACACAGTATACAGGTGTCATATATCACATTACTCAGCGCAGTTTCCTGGTGCGTCCTAGTCACACTGTGCTCCGTATACAGCCTCAGTCACACACAGTATATATACAGGTGTCATATATCACATTACTCAGCGCAGTCTCCTGGTGCGTCCTAGTCACATTGTGCTCCGTATACAGCCTCAGTCACACACAGTATACAGGTGTCATATATCACATTACTCAGCGCAGTCTCCTGGTGCGTCCTAGTCACATTGTGCTCCGTATACAGCCTCAGTCACACACAGTATACAGGTGTCACATATCACATTACTCAGCGAAGTCACCTGGTGCGTCCTAGTCACATTGTGCTCCGTATACAGCCTCAGTCACACACAGTATACAGGTGTCATGTATCACATTACTCAGCGCAGTCTCCTGGTGCGTCCTAGTCACATTGTGCTCCGTATACATCCTCAGTCACACACAGTATACAGGTGTCATATATCACATTACTCAGCGCAGTCTCCTGTAGCGTCCTAGTCACATTGTGCTCCGTATACAGCCTCAGTCACACACAGTATACAGGTGTCATGTATCACATTACTCAGCGCAGTCTCCTGGTGCGTCCTAGTCACATTGTGCTCCGTATACAGCCTCAGTCACACACAGTATACAGGTGTCACATATCACTTTACTCAGCGCAGTCTCCTGGTGCGTCCTAGTCACATTGTGCTCAGTATACAGCCTCAGTCACACACAGTATACAGGTGTCATATATCACATTACTCAGCGCAGTCTCCTGGTGCGTCCTAGTCACATTGTGCTCCGTATACAGCCTCAGTCACACACAGTATACAGGTGTCATATATCACTTTACTCAGCGCAGTCTCCTGGTGCGTCCTAGTCACATTGTGCTCCGTATACAGCCTCAGTCACACACAGTATACAGGTGTCATATATCACTTTACTCAGCGCAGTCTCCTGGTGCGTCCTAGTCACATTGTGCTCCGTATACAGCCTCAGTCACACACAGTATACAGGTGTCATATATCACATTACTCAGCACAGTCTCCTGGTGCGTCCTAGTCACATTGTGCTCCGTATACAGCCTCAGTCACACACAGTATACAGGTGTCATATATTACATTACTCAGCGCAGTCTCCTGGTGCGTCCTAGTCACATTGTGCTCCGTATACAGCCACAGTCACACACAGTATACAGGTGTCATATATTACATTACTCAGCGCAGTCTCCTGGTGCATCCTAGTCACATTGTGCTCCGTATACAGCCTCAGTCACACACAGTATACAGGTGTCATATATCACATTACTCAGCACAGTCTCCTGGTGCATCCTAGTCACATTGTGCCCTGTATACAGCCTCAGTCACACACAGTATACAGGTGTCATATATCACATTACTCAGCGCAGTCTCCTGGTGCGTCCTAGTCACATTGTGCTCCGTATACAGCCTCAGTCACACACAGTATACAGGTGTCATATATCACATTACTCAGCGCAGTCTCCTGGTGCGTCCTAGTCACATTGTGCTCTGTATACAGCCTCAGTCACACACAGTATACAGGTGTCATATATCACATTACTCAGCGCAGTCTCCTGGTGCGTCCTAGTCACATTGTGCACCGTATACAGCCTCAGTCACACACAGTATACAGGTGTCACACATCCCATTACTCAGCGCAGTCTCCTGGTGCGTCCTAGTCACATTGTGCTCCGTATACAGCCTCAGGCACACATAGTATACAGGTGTCATATATCACTTTACTCAGCGCAGTCTCCTGGTGCGTCCTAGTCACACTGTGCTCCGTATACAGCCTCAGTCACACACAGTATACAGGTGTCATATCACATTACTCAGCGCAGTCTCCTGGTGTGTCCTAGTCACATTGTGCTCCGTATACAGCCTCAGTCACACACAGTATACAGGTGTCATATCACATTACTCAGCGCAGTCTCCTGGTGCGTCCTAGTCACATTGTGCTCCGTATACAGCCTCTGTCACACACAGTATACAGGTGTCATACATCACATTACTCAGCGCAGTCTCCTGGTGCGTCCTAGTCACATTGTGCTCTGTATACAGCCTCAGTCACACACAGTATACAGGTGTCATATATCACATTACTCAGCGCAGTCTCCTGGTGTGACCTAGTCACATTGTGCTCCGTATACAGCCTCAGTCACACACAGTATACAGGTGTCATATATCACATTACTCAGCGCAGTCTCCTGGTGCGTCCTAGTCACATTGTGCTCTGTATACAGCCTCAGTCACACACAGTATACAGGTGTCACATATCACATTACTCAGCGCAGTCTCCTGGTGCGTCCTAGTCACATTGTGCTCCGTATACAGCCTCAGTCACACACAGTATACAGGTGTCATATCACACATTACTCAGCGCAGTCTCCTGGTGCGTCCTAGTCACATTGTGCTCTGTATACAGCCTCAGTCACACACAGTATACAGGTGTCATATATTACATTACTCAGCGCAGTCTCCTGGTGCGTCCTAGTCACATTGTGCTCCGTATACATCCTCAGTCACACCCAGTATACAGGTGTCATATCACACATTACTCAGCGCAGTCTCCTGGTGCGTCCTAGTCACATTGTGCTCTGTATACAGCCTTAGTCACACACAGTATACAGGTGTCACATATCACATTACTCAGCGCAGTCTCCTGGTGTGTCCTAGTCACATTGTGCTCCGTATACAGCCTCAGTCACACACAGTATACAGGTGTCATATATCACATTACTCAGCACAGTCTCCTGGTGTGACCTAGTCACATTGTGCTCCGTATACAGCCTCAGTCACACACAGTATACAGGTGTCACATATCACATTACTCAGCGCAGTCTCCTGGTGCGTCCTAGTCACATTGTGCTCCGTATACAGCCTCAGTCACACACAGTATACAGGTGTCACATATCACATTACTCAGCGCAGTCTCCTGGTGCGTCCTAGTCACATTGTGCTCCGTATACAGCCTCAGTCACACACAGTATACAGGTGTCACATATCACATTACTCAGCGCAGTCTCCTGGTGCGTCCTAGTCACATTGTGCTCCGTATACAGCCTCAGTCACACACAGTATACAGGTGTCATATATCACATTACTCAGCGCAGTCTCCTGGTGCGTCCTAGTCACATTGTGCTCCGTATACAGCCTCAGTCACACACAGTATACAGGTGTCATATATCACATTACTCAGCGCAGTCTCCTGGTGCGTCCTAGTCACATTGTGCTCCGTATACAGCCTCAGTCACACACAGTATACAGGTGTCATATATCACTTTACTCAGCGCAGTCTCCTGGTGCGTCCTAGTCACATTGTGCTCCGTATACAGCCTCAGTCACACACAGTATACAGGTGTCACATATCACATTACTCAGCACAGTCTCCTGGTGCGTCCTAGTCACATTGTGCTCCGTATACAGCCTCAGTCACACACAGTATACAGGTGTCATATATCACTTTACTCAGCGCAGTCTCCTGGTGCGTCCTAGTCACATTGTGCTCCGTATACAGCCTCAGTCACACACAGTATACAGGTGTCATATATCACATTACTCAGCGCAGTCTCCTGGTGCGTCCTAGTCACATTGTGCTCCGTATACATCCTCAGTCACACCCAGTATACAGGTGTCATGTATCACATTACTCAGCGCAGTCTCCTGGTGCGTCCTAGTCACATTGTGCTGTGTATACAGCCTCAGTCACACACAGCATACAGGTGTCATATATCACATTACTCAGCGCAGTCTCCTGGTGCATCCCAGTCACATTGTACTCCGTATACAGCCTCAGTCACACACAGTATACAGGTGTCATGTATCACATTACTCAGCGCAGTCTCCTGGTGCGTCCTAGTCACATTGTGCTCCGTATACAGCCTCAGTCACACACAGTATACAGGTGTCATATCACATTACTCAGCGCAGTCTCCTGGTGCGTCCTAGTCACATTGTGCTCCGTATACATCCTCAGTCACACACAGTATACAGGTGTCATATCACATTACTCAGCGCAGTCTCCTGGTGTGTCCTAGTCACATTGTGCTCCGTATACAGCCTCAGTCACAGTATACAGGTGTCATATATCACATTACTCAGCGCAGTCTCCTGGTGCGTCCTAGTCACATTGTGCTCCGTATACAGCCTCAGTCACAGTATACAGGTGTCATATATCACATTACTCAGCGCAGTCTCCTGGTGCGTCCTAGTCACATTGTGCTCCGTATACAGCCTCAGTCACACACAGTATACAGGTGTCATATATTACATTACTCAGCGCAGTCTCCTGGTGCGTCCTAGTCACATTGTGCTCCGTATACAGCCTCAGTCACACACAGTATACAGGTGTCATATATCACATTACTCAGCGCAGTCTCCTGGTGCGTCCTAGTCACATTGTGCTCCGTATACAGCCTCAGTCACACACAGTATACAGGTGTCATATCACATTACTCAGCGCAGTCTCCTGGTGCGTCCTAGTCACATTGTGCTCCGTATACAGCCTCAGTCACACACAGTATACAGGTGTCATATATCACATTACTCAGCGCAGTCTCCTGGTGTGTCCTAGTCACATTGTGCTCCGTATACAGCCTCAGTCACACACAGTATACAGGTGTCATATATCACATTACTCAGCACAGTCTCCTGGTGCGTCCTAGTCACATTGTGCTCCGTATACAACCTCAGTCACACACAGTATACAGCTGTCATATATTACATTACTCAGCGCAGTCTTCTGGTGCGTCCTAGTCACATTGTGCTCCGTATACAACCTCAGTCACACACCGTATACAGGTGTCATATCACATTACTCAGCGCAGTCTCCTGGTGCGTCCTAGTCACATTGTGCTCTGTATACAGCCTCAGTCACACACGGTATACAGGTGTCATATATTACATTACTCAGCGTAGTCTCCTGGTGCGTCCTAGTCACATTGTGCTCCGTATACAGCCTCAGTCACACACAGTATACAGTTGTCATATATTACATTACTCAGCGCAGTCTCCTGGTGCTTCCTAGTCACATTGTGCTCCGTATACAGCCTCAGTCACACACAGTATACAGGTGTCATATATTACATTACTCAGCGCAGTCTCCTGGTGCGTCCTAGTCACATTGTGCTCCGTATACAACCTCAGTCACACACAGTATACAGGTGTCATATCACATTACTCAGCGCAGTCTCCTGGTGCGTCCTAGTCACATTGTGCTCCGTATACAGCCTCAGTCACACACAGTATACAGGTGTCATATATCACATTACTCAACGCAGTCTCCTGGTGCGTCCTATCACATTGTGCTCCGTATACAGCCTCAGTCACTCACAGTATACAGGTGTCATATATCACATTACTCAGCACAGTCACCTGGTGCGTCCTAGTCACACTGTGCTTCGTATACAGCCTCAGTCACACACAGTATACAGGTGTCATATATCACATTACTCAGCGCAGTCTCCTGGTATGTCCTAGTCACATTGT
This sequence comes from Pseudophryne corroboree, assembly GCF_028390025.1. NCBI lineage: Eukaryota > Metazoa > Chordata > Amphibia > Anura > Myobatrachidae > Pseudophryne > Pseudophryne corroboree. Next base: position 479,531,889 of record NC_086451.1, read on the forward strand.
GCTCTGTATACAGCCTCAGTCACACACAGTATACAGGTGTCACATATCACATTACTCAGCGCAGTCTCCTGGTGCGTCCTAGTCACATTGTGCTCTGTATACAGCCTCAGTCACGCGCAGTATACAGGTGTCATATATCACATTACTCAGTGCAATCTCCTGGTGCGTCCTAGTCACATTGTGCTCCGTATACAGCCTCAGTCACACACAGTATACAGGTGTCATATATCACATTACTCAGTGCAATCTCCTGGTGCGTCCTAGTCACATTGTGTTCCGTATACAGCCTCAGTCACACACACTATATATACAGGTGTCAAAACACATTGGGCGGGATGTACCAAGGGAAAAATGTGGTAAAGACACAAGGTTTTACCGCATTTTCAATTGTACTAAGACCCGGACGCTGGTTTTTCACCGCCCAGGGTATCACCCTATAGAAACCTATGAGCTTATCGCCGGCTGCCGCCTCCCGCCGCAGTTGCCGCCCCCCTCCTCCCCGGTATACCTTCCTCCAGGCAGCCTGGACCCGGAAGATTAAACTCCTCCTCCCCCTAGCAACGCAGCCGGAGGTCCTTTCCGGCTGCAAGGGGGAGGAGGAGGTGCTGGGGACAGCCTGCCACCTTGTTCCCGGCAGCTGAGGAGAAGGAGAGCCCAGGAAGGTGACCCCCCTCCCCCACAGACCACCTCACAGGTATCATGGGGGGCCTCCGTCACCGCATTGCGATGTTGATTGCATATGTTAGTACATATGCGATCAACATCGCTTCAATGGGCGGCGATATATGTTAATACATCCCGCCTGTATAACGATCAATCAGCAATAACGTTACAACCCAAATAAAGTTCAGGACTTAGGATAAAGTTGCTGGCGTGTACATGGTCACAAGGCGCAGTCACACAGTGCGCACACGTCTTGTTACATGTCAGGCTCCCATATTAATCATTGCAGTGTGCATAAGTCAGTCTGCTAGGAAAGTACTAGGAGAGGAAGAGTCAGGGAAGGTTGCGTTAGGGGTCACCGACTCCCAGTTATGTTACCACTTCCTATAACAATGGTCACCAAGCTTCCACTGCTTAACCCCTATGATATGAATGGCATAATTGGGTTTATTAAGAGTGAATATTTCCTACATAAGTGAAGAAGAAGAAATGCAGACACCAGCAGTGAATCCACACACCCCAGGAACCCATTCACACTGGGGTTGGTGTAAAACCGCGTTACCTGTATGCTATGGCCAACCGGTGCCCTTTCTAAGACACAAGGAACATGAAACACGGATACCACTCTCATATTACATATCTGCATGCGTGTACTGTACAGTTCACTAATCACTATTACATCTCACCGTGAGGTGTAAGCGTCATTAACATGAAAATTCCGCAAGCACTGCAATCACCGATACAGTTAGCGCCGGCCTCCGCTGCGCACACACGTGTAGGAATGAAAAGTGACCTGATCAGGGATTTACACTAATGGGAATAGTGCACCATTAACCACAGCAGTTTCTCGCACTGGAGCACTGAATAATGTTTGTGAACGCGCTCACTATTACTCACAGTGACCCCGCAAAATTTTGGTATTTAACTTGTGCGATTTGATGCTGCAAATTCAGTATCGCTCTAGTGGCTGGACAGCTGTTCCATCAGCAATGCAACTATACACCGACTGCCGCGTTACCCCAGAGAGTGCTACCGAGTGTGCGCAGGGTGTGTTCATGCATGGGCGCAGAGAAGACCGAAGAAGGTGAAGGGATGCAAAAGGAAGGGGCTCAGTTTGTGCATTTGGAGATGGAGTCAATTTCCATACTCAAGATCTGAAAGCCTGCTGACTAGGCAGCCATGTCTATTGATTGTAAGCTTGAAAGCAGGGCCCTCCTGCCTCTAGGTCTGTTTGTTTTAGCGAGCAGTAGTATATGTGCCTGGGTTACACCAGGAGAGAGCAGTAGTATATGTGCCTGGGTTACACCAGGAGAGAGCAGTAGTATATGTGCCTGGGTTACACCGGGAGAGAGCAGTAGTATATGTCCCTGGGTTACACCGGGAGAGAGCAGTAGTATATGTGCCTGGGTTACTCCGGGAGAGAGCAGTAGTATATGTACCTGGGTTACACCAGGAGAGAGCAGTAGTATATGTGCCTGGGTTACACCAGGAGAGAGCAGTAGTATATGTGCCTGGGTTACTCCGGGAGAGAGCAGTAGTATATGTGCCTGGGTTACTCCGGGAGAGAGCAGTAGTATATGTGCCTGGGTTACACCAGGAGAGAGCAGTAGTATATGTGCCTGGGTTACACCAGGAGAGAGCAGTAGTATATGTCCCTGGGTTACACCGGGAGAGAGCAGTAGTATATGTGCCTGGGTTACTCCGGGAGAGAGCAGTAGTATATGTGCCTGGGTTACACCAGGAGAGAGCAGTAGTATATGTGCCTGGGTTACTCCGGGAGAGAGCAGTAGTATATGTACCTGGGTTACACCAGGAGAGAGCAGTAGTATATGTGCCTGGGTTACACCAGGAGAGAGCAGTAGTATATGTGCCTGGGTTACTCCGGGAGAGAGCAGTAGTATATGTGCCTGGGTTACACCGGGAGAGAGCAGTAGTATATGTCCCTGGGTTACACCGGGAGAGAGCAGTAGTATATGTGCCTGGGTTACACCGGGAGAGAGCAGTAGTATATGTGCCTGGGTTACACCGGGAGAGAGCAGTAGTATATGTGCCTGGGTTACACCGGGAGAGAGCAGTAGTATATGTGCCTGGGTTACACCGGGAGAGAGCAGTAGTATATGTGCCTGGGTTACACCGGGAGAGAGCAGTAGTATATGTGCCTGGGTTACTCCGGGAGAGAGCAGTAGTATATGTGCCTGGGTTACTCCGGGAGAGAGCAGTAGTATATGTACCTGGGTTACACCAGGAGAGAGCAGTAGTATATGTGCCTGGGTTACACCAGGAGAGAGCAGTAGTATATGTGCCTGGGTTACTCCGGGAGAGAGCAGTAGTATATGTGCCTGGGTTACACCGGGAGAGAGCAGTAGTATATGTCCCTGGGTTACACCGGGAGAGAGCAGTAGTATATGTGCCTGGGTTACACCGGGAGAGAGCAGTAGTATAAGTGCCTGGGTTACACCGGGAGAGAGCAGTAGTATATGTGCCTGGGTTACACCGGGAGAGAGCAGTAGTATATGTGCCTGGGTTACACCGGGAGAGAGCAGTAGTATATGTGCCTGGGTTACACCGAGATATTATAACAGCAGTACTAAGAGAAACTGGGCTGCATACTCTTCCTATAGGGGCCAGTTGTGGTCTGGGACATATAGAGTATAAGAGTAGAGCACTGCTGAGTATGACACGTTAATACCAGAGCTGGAGATTGCTGATCATGTTGGATTTGTTTGAAAAAAACACAGAACCAGAAATAACAAATTGCTTTGTCCCATTTTTCCTTCTATGTAATAAGGTTGGAGACAAATGAAGTTATCAGGTTCTATCTGCAGGTGTAGGAATGATTTAGGTGGGTGGGTGCTGACAGCGCGCCGTGTAAACAGCTCGGGGAATGGAAGACGCGGCGTACGCCTGGGACTGGCTCGTAATTGTACAACATACAGAAGAGTATATTAACACTTCCATTTGTTTTAATGCTGGGAGCCAATGAGACGCTTAGCGCTACCCATACATAAACTACTGTATATTAAAGTCACTGCGAGCGCTGCTCTCTTAACCCCTCGATTGCCACAGAAGAGGCGCAGCACGTTTAGGGTCGCTGACAGACACGGAACTCCTAATGACTTTATTACCCCTCCTCCCCCTCCCACCTACAACACAGGAGGATACAGGCAGTAGCCAAAAAATGTAACAAGTCAGGGTGCCTTTGAAGATATTTAATTAAAATCTAATCCCACATTCTTAAAGGCTCACATAAATTAAGCTGTCATTCAGGAGATTTATGCATTCCTATTTGCATATTACATACAATTCATCAATTACTCATGTTTGAAAGCAAAACCTTTCCCAGGGAGCGAGCTGCCAGCCTTGCCAACAGGCGCCCTGAGACACACAGACCGTACCCGCTGGTACCTTACCCATATGTCTGCTCCAGTCCTGCGCACTCACACACACAGCTGCGAGCAGCGCTTACAGAGCGCGGGACCCCAACGTGACGGATCCTCCACGCACAGGCGTGTTCCCAGGAAGATTCCGCCTGTCACAAGCAAATACGTTTCATATCACATCAAATTTTAAAAAAAATCACGGATCGGATTCAAAGAGAGGTCTGGATCAATAACGCCTTCCCGGGCTATAGAAACATAAAATATACAGGACGCACACGGAACGTTTTCTGTATTTTTATATAAAAGGCCACATGCGCCCCTGTGGGTACAAGGCCAGCTATTGCCCGGGTCCCAATTACCAGCGGGGGCATCTAAGATTGGGCGGGACCAGTGACATCACTGCGGCCTAACTAATATTTATACGCTCTGAATTATATTTATGAGGAGCTGGTTCTGACGTAGAAGATACACAGTCGTTCTGCGCGATGAACCAATATTCAGGCGGGAACCAGTAACTTCCGTGAGGCTGCTTGCTGGAATATTGGACAAAGACCCTTTGTGTGAGGTCATATATACATACGATTAGATGGATATAAAGTTATTATAACATTCTCATGTATTCCTCTTCATTTAGATATTTTACGAGTTTCCCAGTGAAATAACTTTTACGCTGTGGAGGCCAGTACGTAAAACACAGGACCTTTTATAGTCACTCCGCGGGGATGACTGCTTATCAGATGGGCAGTGCTCTCCCTGTATATCTATTACTAACACCAGGGATATAAAGGTAGAATGTGACTTACATTCTGTGTATTACAGAACTGAACTCCCGTTACTGCACAGCGTGGCGGCCATCCGGGGACAACGTCCTTACCTAAAGGTCCAGCGTCCTCTCATATATACACAATTACCTCTGAGTTCTCTGTGCACTGCTCATCTACAGAATCTTATTAGGCAGGGTAGCACTAATCAGCAGATTCACCATACCTCGGAAAGGAGACCATTTAACTCATTCCCTTCCGGAGCGTACCCTTTGCGGGAAACAGCGAGTGTAACCTTTGGGCTAATTACATACAATGACGTTCTATATTATTATGAAACATGCAAGTTGCTAATTCCTACCTTGGTGCACGTGCGCTACCATTACACATGTGGTATCTGCATTAGGATTAGCTGTTAATCACGAATATGCAAATGAATGACATTCTGCACAGCTTGTGAAATGTCATCAGGCGGCAGAGGAAGGGTTACATAAGGCTCCTTTCCTAGCAACGTCCCCCCTCCAGCATCCTAGCCATAGTTTTCTCTTTTTTTTCAAATTAAGTCTCACAATAGCTATTAAATCACTAGTTACTTTTAATTAAAGTTTAACATACCCTGTAACCTTTAAATGCAGTGGCCTGTATCAGGTAAATTAAAAGCCGTGTAATTTAGTTAAAAGGAATACTTTCCTAACAAAGAGCCTGAATCATAAGTGAGCTCGTTAAGGGGAAGGACAATCATTGTACTTCTGAGTGTGCAAGACAGTGTAAAAACTAAGCCGTGGTCAGTGCAAGAGGCAGCGCCCGTCCCAGCCACGCACAACAGACCAGCACAGGGAGGTCAGTGCGAGAGGCAGCGCCCGTCCCAGCCACGCACAACAGACCAGCACAAGGAGGTCAGTGCGAGAGGCAGTGCCTGTCCCAGCCATACACAACAGACCAGCACAAGGAGGTCAGTGCGAGAGGCAGTGCCTGTCCCAGCCATACACAACAGACCAGCACAGGGAGGTCAGTGCGAGAGGCAGCGCCCGTCCCAGCCACGCACAACAGACCAGCACAGAGAGGTCAGTGCGAGAGGCAGCGCCTGTCCCAGCCACGCACAACAAAGCAGCACAGGGAGGTCAGTGCGAGAGGCAGCGCCCGTCACAGCCACGCACAACAGACCAGCACAGGGAGGTCAGTGCGAGAGGCAGCGCCCGCCCCAGCCACGCACAACAGACCAGCACAGGGAGGTCAGTGCGAGAGGCAGCGCCTGTCCCGGCCACGCACAACAGGCCAGCACAGGGAGGTCAGTGCGAGAGGCAGCGCCCGTCCCAGCCAAGCACAACAGACCAGCACAGGGAGGTCAGTGCGAGAGGCAGCGCCCAACAGATCAGCACAGGGAGGTCAGTGCGAGAGGCAGCGCCCGTCACAGCCACGCACAACAAAGCAGCACAGGGAGGTCAGTGCGAGAGGCAGCGCCCGTCCCAGCCACGCACAACAGACCAGCACAGGGAGGTCAGTGCGAGAGGAAGGTCTACAGTTAATAGTTCTACCACTAATGGTCTACGTACATAGGGTCAAAAGGTCGACATGGACTAGGGAGACAGTAGAAAATGCCGACATGGAAATGGTCAACACAGAAAAGTGAACTATTTTTGTTTTGTTTTTTGGGATGTTTCGTCACTTGTCTGCCTCTAACAAACCCTATTAGTGTGTAGCTCGCTCGCCATGGTCCGGGCAGGGTTACTATCCCCAATCATAGTCCACGTGGGTGGTAAAGTATGAAAAAGTTGGGGGAAAGGGGGAGGGGGGGGGGGGGGGGGGGAGGAGGAACTTGTGTCGACCATTGTCATGTTGACTTTTGACCCTGTCAATCTTTTACATGCCAGTCTTTTGACCCTGTTGACCTAATGCATGTCGACCTATTGACTATAGACCGGATACAGAAATAATCTGACATATGTACATAAGGTGGTTACTGGTAGCTCTTTTATATGATGCAATCTGCATTCTGCAGTCTAGGCAGGGCCGTCTTAACAGCAGTGTAGGCCCCTGGGCACAGCAATGCACTGGGCCCCCTACCCATCCTCCAGCGGTAGGGGTGGGGGGTGCTATCAGTGCAGCTGTGATGTCCCGCGGGTGGTAGGGGGTGTTCTATCTTCAGCTGAGCATGTAGGACCTGGAACAGTAATTTCTGATAATTACTCCTTTACTGCACAGATGGGGCTAAACTGTAGAAGGGGGCATTGGGCTGAATGAAGAAGCCCTGGTACATGATTCCAGGGTGGTAGGGGGGTGTTTAATACATTGGGGAGGGGTGGATAGTGGAGAGGGCTTAATATTTATCATTTTCTGGTGGGAGGGCAGATTGCTTGACTGCAGATATCTCAAGTTCCTGATAATATATTTCTTAGCTTTGAATGAGATAAAAAAAACTAGAGAGTCCCACCTTTCAGAAGGTTCTGGGGACTTGGGGATCAGAGTTCAGGAGTCAGAGCAATTCACCAACGAAAATCTAAAACTGCATATTAGGCGTGTGGAGCTGGAGCAGGGACCGGCTGCTGGAAGGCTGATATCTCTGGTTCTGGGCATAGTAGAGACGAGCTGCCAGTGTCCAGCAAAAGGGGAGAGTCACAGTTTTTAGTTTATAACCTCACAAATACTCTAAGTCAGACAAAACCCAAGATATCAGGCTGGGAAGTGCAATTAACAGGCTTGGTTGGGGACCCCTGCTTTAATGTCAGATATCTCCGGTTCCCCAGGGCCGATTTTCAAAAATCTGGTACCCCTGGAAAGAGGGGATCCTCAGCTATCAGCCTAGGGCCCTTATACTCCTGGGGCCCTTGGGCAAGAGCCCATTGAGCCCATACGAAAAGACGGCCCTGAGTCTAGGGGCCTCTGATGTGATCATACAGATAGAGTCAGGGCCACATCAATTCCTTCACACTCTGTGGGAGATTTACTAAGCCGCGGAGAGAGATAAAGCACCAGCTAATCAGCTCCTGACATCTATCAAACACAGCCTGTAACACAGCAGGTTAGGCTGGTACTTTATCTCTCTCCAAGGCTTAGTACAACTGTACCAATCTCCTAATATAACAGAGCACTCTCACGCTGCGCTCTCTCAGGACGGCACTCTCTCAGGACGGCACTCTCTCCCGCGCGGCACTCTCCCAGGACGGCACTCTCCCAGGACGGCACTCTCTCCCGCGCGGCACTCTCCCAGGACGGCACTCTCTCCCGCGCGGCACTCTCTCCCGCGCGGCACTCTCCCAGGACGGCACTCTCTCCCGCGCGGCACTCTCCCAGGACGGCACTCTCTCCCGCGCGGCACTCTCCCAGGACGGCACTCTCTCCCGCGCGGCACTCTCTCCCGCGCGGCACTCTCCCAGGGCGGCACTCTCTCCCGCGCGGCACTCTCCCAGGACGGCACTCTCTCCCGCGCGGCACTCTCCCAGGACGGCACTCTCTCCCGCGCGGCACTCTCCCAGGACGGCACTCTCTCCCGCGCGGCACTCTCCCAGGACGGCACTCTCTCCCGCGCGGCACTCTCCCAGGACGGCACTCTCTCCCGCGCGGCACTCTCCCAGGACGGCACTCTCTCCCGCGCGGCACTCTCCCAGGACGGCACTCTCTCCCGCGCGGCACTCTCCCAGGACGGCACTCTCTCCCGCGCGGCACTCTCTCAGGACGGCACTCTCCCGCGCGGCACTCTCTCAGGACGGCACTCTCCCGCGCGGCACTCTCTCAGGACGGCACTCTCCCGCGCGGCACTCTCTCAGGACGGCACTCTCCCGCGCGGCACTCTCTCAGGACGGCACTCTCCCGCGCGGCACTCTCTCAGGACGGCACTCTCCCGCGCGGCACTCTCTCAGGACGGCACTCTCCCGCGCGGCACTCTCTCAGGACGGCACTCTCCCGCGCGGCACTCTCTCAGGACGGCACTCTCCCGCGCGGCACTCTCTCAGGACGGCACTCTCCCGCGCGGCACTCTCTCAGGACGGCACTCTCCCCGCGCGGCACTCTCTCAGGACGGCACTCTCCCGCGCGGCACTCTCTCAGGACGGCACTCTCCCGCGCGGCACTCTCTCAGGACGGCACTCTCCCGCGCGGCACTCTCTCAGGACAGCACTCACTATCAGGAATTATACACAGTATTAGGTAGGAGGAGACACTCAGTGGGTAAGAGCACTGTATCAGTGACACATAGATGATGGAGACCACAAGTTCTAGATTTGAGTGCAAGCTCCTTGTGACAAGTCTTATTGTCTCCTGTGTCGGGCTGTGAGATTGTATTGTTACCAGATAATAATTATCACACAATCAGGTACAGGGGATATCCCAGAGTCACCCTGATCTGCGGATTCTCGATCTTTGACAGACACATAGTTGCCACTTAGAATAGTTAGTCAAAGGATGGACTAAGGGGCTAATTCAGGATGGATCACTAATCGCGTTCCAAACGGAATTTTTGCGGTCGCCCCATGGGCGCATTCGCAGGGCCCATCCTACGCAGATGCCCACATTTACTGCGGGTGACATACAGTAATTACGAATGCCTCTGCCTGACTGCCTTGCCCCGAGATGGGGGGACCCCAGCATACAAAAAAAGATTGTAAATTCCGCTGTTAAGCAGTATTTACAATCCTTACTGAGTAGGGTCCTAACAACGTACTTTAAGACGTAATAACACAATAGGACAGAATTTCTTTAGAAATAAATCACAAACTCTTCTTGTATTCGTATGGCGCCAACGGGTGGTCTTCTGTTTGCCGGAGGTCGGGCTCCCGGCGCTCAGTATACCGGCGCCGGGAGCCCGACAGCCGGCATACCGACACTTATTTTCCCTTGTGGGGGTCCACGACCCCCATAGAGGGAGAATAAAATAGTGTGGCGCGCGTAGCGCGCCACCGTGCCCGTAGCGTGGCGAGCGCAGCGAGCCCGCAAGGGGCTCATTTGCGCTCACTAAGCTGTCGGTAAGCCAGCGGTCGGGCTCCCGGCGCCGGGATGCTGGTCGCCGGGAGCCCGACCGCCGGCCAGCCGTAATGAACCCGGCGCCAACAAATAACACAGCATTATTAGTTCCGCTTCCAAAGGAGCTTACAATTTAATTTCCCTACCAAGGGTACGTAAAACACACGGTGAGGCCAGTTTAGTTATCTGAAAGAGCAGCACATGTAAGAAAAGCAGGTGAATGCAGAAAGAACATACAAACTCCACACAGATAGACCCCTTCCCCCTTCTGAAACCTAGCTCAGGGGTCCCCAGTGCTGCAACATTACAAAAAGAATCACTGAGCTCATTAACAGAAAACTTAAGTGAAAACTTCCAAGATAATAGATTTTTTAAAGAAATGCAAATATAGTTAAGGAAAAAAAATTCTGCAAGCTGCGTCGAAAGGAAAAAAAAAAAGTTGACAATATTAAACGTTGATGACGGACCTCCCACCCCACACCCATCCCTGAGGTGCCGCTTTAGAACCTGTTACAGAACAAGACTGAGGCATTAAGTGGATGATTCGCCCTTAAAAAAAACCAAAAATAAACAAGAAACATCACTGAGCGCTGATAAAACGCGGAAGTCGTATCTCCCAGTTTCCGCATTCGCAGATTTATTAACGACCGCGATAAGAAGAAAAGTGCATTCATCCGCGTTTCCATCTCTTTACATTACAGCCAATTATGTCTAATGTTTTTCATTTACATTTTTTTTTCCCAATTAAATGTGAAAGCGTTCTCCAGCTACCGGAGGGCCGGCGAGCGTTGGCAACCGGCCAATAGGGATCTTCCATTCCCACTAGTGGAATAACACTACAGAACTAATCTTCTCTGCTGTTTGTGCTGCTTAATATTGAGTTTGGCAAGTGCGAACGGCGGGGAGTTCATCGGGGCGGCTGTAGCTCAGCCCTAAATAACTCTCTCTTTCCTGTTGTTTGTTATTAATACATATTACAGGCTCAGGCATTAAAGGGCTTTGTTAGGATTCAGAGACATGGTGGTCTCGCTCCGGCTCACTTAAAGGGACATGACGGAGATTTCGCAGAGTCGGGCGCTTGGCGGCATCAGATGAATGAATACGCCTTAGATGATGACGTCACTCCTGTATTACCCATCACAGTATAATTACTACGTCATCAGCTACTGTTACACTCCCTTCTTATTAACCAATGGGAATTCCTGGGATTATGGAATCTCTGCATTCGGGTGACCGGTCATTCCCACCATTAATCACCAATGAGTGAGAATTCCAAATTCGCATAAAGTGATATTAGTATAAGGGAGAGGCTGTCTGCACACAGGTTTGTGTCGGCATTCCGAATGTCAACACCAGGATATCGCTGTGTTCTGAATGGTTAGAACGTCAACATGGACGTTATGTTGACGGGTCTGGGACTCAAGGTCGACGATAATTGGTCAACACACCTTCGGTCGACACCAAAAGGTCGACATGAGTTTATGGGTTTTGTGTGTCATTTTCTCCGTAATGTGACCGGGAACCCAAATTAGTGCACAGTGTCCCCTCGTATGGCTCGTGGGCAAGGTACCTCGCTCCGCTGCGCTCGGCACAGGTTACCGTTCCCGATTGTAGTCCACGTGGATCGTAAAGTATGAAAAGGTTCAAAAAAAAGGAAGAAATAAAAAAAGTGAAAAACTCATGTCGATCTTTTGTCCGTGACAAACTGTTTCAGGTGTCGACCTAAGGTGTGTCAACCTTATTGGTGTCGACCTGGAGTCCGGATACCATGTTGACATGTACTGTAACATGTTGACATACAGAAACGTAGACAGTCATTGGGGGCCATGCCTATTCCCTGCCATGTTCTCATGGGTGCGGGTAAGGGTGGTGCTATGCCACACTTATGGTACGGGCACTAAAAGGGTCTGTGATGGGTGCAAGTTTGAGGGCCGCTGCCGGCAGTTACACGTCGTGGAAATGGCACTTCACACCCTTCGCAGGGAATTATATTGACCCCATAATCTGTCGACGTGGCACTTTTAACCATTTTAGCCTAACCCAAAATACAGCCCTAAAATGCTATGTTGACATAAGGTGCATGCCGACAGTCTGATAGGATAGCCGGCACAATACAGAAATAATAAGAATTTACTTACCGATAATTCTATTTCTCGGAGTCCGTAGTGGATGCTGGGGTTCCTGAAAGGACCATGGGGAATAGCGGCTCCGCAGGAGACAGGGCACAAAAGTAAAGCTTTTACAGGTCAGGTGGTGTGTACTGGCTCCTCCCCCTATGACCCTCCTCCAGACTCCAGTTAGGTACTGTGCCCGGACGAGCGTACACAATAAGGGAGGATTTTGAATCCCGGGTAAGACTCATACCAGCCACACCAATCACACCGTACAACTTGTGATCTAAACCCAGTTAACAGTATGATAACAGAGGAGCCTCTGAAAGATGGCTTCCTAAACAATAACCCGAATTAGTTAACAATAACTATGTACAAGTATTGCAGATAATCCGCACTTGGGATGGGCGCCCAGCATCCACTACGGACTCCGAGAAATAGAATTATCGGTAAGTAAATTCTTATTTTCTCTATCGTCCTAAGTGGATGCTGGGGTTCCTGAAAGGACCATGGGGATTATACCAAAGCTCCCAAACGGGCGGGAGAGTGCGGATGACTCTGCAGCACCGAATGAGAGAACTCCAGGTCCTCCTTTGCCAGGGTATCAAATTTGTAAAAATTTACAAACGTGTTCTCCCCTGACCACGTAGCTGCTCGGCAGAGTTGTAATGCCGAGACCCCTCGGGCAGCCGCCCAAGATGAGCCCACCTTCCTTGCGGAATGGGCCTTAACAGATTTAGGCTGTGGCAGGCCTGCCACAGAATGTACAAGTTGAATTTTGTTACAAATCCAACGAGCAATCGACTGCTTAGAAGCAGGTGCACCCAACTTGTTGGGTGCATACAGTATAAACAGCGAGTCAGATTTTCTGACTCCAGCCGTCCTTTAAATGTATATTTTTAAGGCTCTGACAACGTCCAACAACTTGGAGTCCTTCAAGTCGTCTGTAGCCGCAGGCACTACAATAGGCTGGTTCAGGTGAAACGCTGATACCACCTTAGGGAGAAAATGCGGACGCGTCCGCAGCTCTGCCCTATGTCGAATGGAAAATTAAATAAGGGCTTTTATAAAACAAAGCCGCCAGTTCAGATACTCTCCCGGCCGAAGCCAGGGCCAGTAACATAGTCACTTTCCATGTGAGATATTTCAAATCCACATTCTTTAGTGGTTCAAACCAATTGGATTTGAGGAAATCTAAAACTACATTTAGATCCCACGGTGCCACCTTAGGCACCACAGGAGGCTGTATATGCAGTACTCCTTTGATAAAAATCTGGACCTCAGGGACTGAGGCCAATTCTTTTTGGAAGAATATTGATAGGGCCGAAATTTGAACCTTAATAGATCCCAATTTGAGACCCATAGACAATCCTGATTGCAGGAAATGTAGGAAAACGACCCAGTTGAAATTCCTCCATCGGAGCACTCCGCTGCTCGCACCACGCAACATATTTTCGCCAAATACGGCGATAATGCTTCGCGGTGACTTCCTTCCTTGCCTTTATCAAGGTAGGAATGACTTCTTCTGGAATGCCTTTTCCTTTTAGGATCTGGCATTCAAACGCCATGCCGTCAAACGCAGCCGCGGTAAGTCTTGAAAAAGACAAGTACCCTGCTGAAGCAGGTCCCTTCTCAGAAGTAGAGGCCACGGATCGTCCGTGACCATCTCTTGAAGTTCCGGGTACCAAGTCCTTCTTGGCCAATCCGGAGCCACTAGTCTTACTCCTCTTTGCCGTATAATCCTCAATACCTTTGGTATGAGAGGCAGAGGAGGAAACACATATACCGACTGGTACACCCAAGGTGTTACCAGCGCGTCCACAGCTATTGCCTGCGGATCTCTTGACCTGGCGCAATGCCTGTCCAGTGTTTTGTTGAGGCGAGACGCCATCATGTCCACCATTGGTTTTACCCAACGGTTTAATAGCATGTGGAAAACTTCTGGATGAAGTCCCCACTCTCCCGGGTGAAGGTCGTGTCTACTGAGGAAGTCTGCTTCCCAGTTGTCCACGCCCGGGATGAATACTGCTGACAGTGCTATCACGTGATTCTCCGCCCAGCGAAGGATCCTGGCAGCTTCTGCCATTGCCCTCCTGCTTCTTGTGCCGCCCTGTCTGTTTACATGGGCGACTGCCGTGATGTTGTCCGACTGGATCAACACCGGTCTTCCTTGAAGCAGAAGTTCCGCCTGGCTTAGAGCATTGTAGATTGCTCTTAGTTCCAGAATGCTTATGTGAAGAGACTTTTTCAGGCTCGACCACACTCCCTGGAAATTTCTTCCCTGTGTGACTGCTCCCCAGCCTCTCAGGCTGGCATCCGTGGTCACCAGGATCCAATCCTGCATGCCGAATCTGCGGCCCTCCAATAGATGAGCCTCCTGCAACCACCACAGAAGGGATACCCTTGTCCTCGGCGACAGGGTTATCCGCAGGTGCATCTGAAGATGCGACCCTGACCATTTGTCCAACAGATCCCTTTGCATGGAATCTGCCGAAAGGGATTGCTTCGTAAGAAGCTACCATTTTTTCCCAGGACTCTTGTGCATTGATGTACAGACACCTTTCCTGGTTTTAGGAGGTTCCTGACCAGGTCAGATAACTCCTTGGCTTTTTCTTCGGGAAGAAAAACCTTTTTCTGAACTGTGTCCAGAATCATCCCCAGGAACAGCAGACGAGTTGTCGGCATTAATTGGGATTTTGGAATATTCAGAATCCATCCGTGCTGCTTTAGCACCTCTTGAGATAGTGCTAAACCCATCTCTAGCTGTTCTCTGGACCTTGCCCTTATTAGGAGATCGTCCAAGTATGGGATAATTAATACGCCCTTTCTTCGAAGAAGAAATATTATCTCGGCCATTACCTTTGTAAAGACCCGAGGTGCCGTGGACAAACCAAACGGCAGCGTCTGAAACTGATAGTGACAGTTTTGTACAACGAACCTGAGGTACCCCTGGTGTGAGGGGTAATTGGAACGCGGAGATACGCATCCTTGATGTCCAAGGATACCATAAAGTCCCCTTCTTCCAGGTTCGCTATCACTGCTCTGAGTGACTCCATCTTGAATTTGAACTTCTTTATGTACAGGTTCAAGGACTTCAGATTTAGAATAGGCCTTACCGAGCCATCCGGCTTCGGTACCACAAAAAGAGTGGAATAATACCCCTTCCCTTGTTGTAGAAGAGGTACCTTGACTATCACCTGCTGAGAATACAGCTTGTGAATGGCTTCCAAAACCGTCTCCCTTTCTGAGGGGGACGTTGGTAAAACAGCCTTCAGGAAACGGCGAGGTGGCTCTGTCTCTAATTTCAACCTGTACCCCTGAGATATTATCTGCAGGATCCAGGGATTTACCTGCGAGTGAGCCCACTGCGCGCTGTAATTCTTGAGACGACCGCCTACCGCCCCCGAGTCCGCTTGCGAAGCCCCAGCGTCATGCTGAGGCTTTTGTAGAAGCCGGGGAGGGCTTCTGTTCCTGGGAAGGAGCTGCCTGTTGCTGTCTCTTCCCTCGTCCTCTGCCTCGTGGCAGATATGAATAGCCCTTTGCTCTCTTATTTTTAAAGGAACGAAAGGGTTGCGGTTGAAAGGTCGGTGCCTTTTTCTGTTGGGGAGTGACTTGAGGTAGAAAGGTGGATTTCCCGGCCGTAGCCGTGGCCACCAAATCCGATAGACCGACCCCAAATAACTCCTCTACGCATCGCCTGTCCACTGTCGTGTCCATAAAGCTCTTCTGGCCGAAATGGACATAGCACTTACCCGTGATGCCAGTGTGCAGATATCTCTCTGTGCATCACGCATATAAAGAAATGCATCCTTTATTTGTTCTAACGACAGTAAAATATTGTCCCTGTCCAGGGTATCAATATTTTCGATCAGGGACTCTGACCAAACTACCCCAGCACTGCACATCCAGGCAGTCGCAATAGCTGGTCGTAGTATAACACCTGCATGTGTGTATATACCTTTTTGGATCTTTTCCATCCTCCTATCTGATGGATCTTTAAGTGCGGCCGTCTCAGGAGAGGGTAACGCCACTTGTTTTGATAAGCGTGTTAGCGCTTTGTCCACCCTAGGAGGTGTTTCCCAGCGCTCCCTAACCTCTGGCGGGAAAGGGTATAAAGCCAATAACTTCTTTGAAATTAGCAGTTTTTTATCGGGGCACCCCACGCTTCATCACACACGTCATTTAATTCTTCTGATTCGGTAAAAACTACTGGTAGTTTTTTCACACCCCACATAATACCCTGTTTAGTGGTACCTGTAGTATCAGCTAAATGTAACATCTCCTTTATTGCCAAAATCATATAACGTGTGGCCCTACTGGAAAATACGGTTGATTCGTCACCTTCACCACCGGAATCAGTGCCTGTGTCTGGGTCTGTGTCGACCGACTGAGGCAAGGGGCGTTTTACAGCCCCTGACGGTGTTTGAGGCGCCTGGACAGGCACTAATTGAGTGTCCGGCCGCCTCATGTCGGCAAACGACTGCTTAAGCGAGTTGACGCTATCCCGTAATTCCACAAATAAAGGCATCCATTCTGGTGTCGACCCCCTAGAAGGTGACATCCTCATATTTGGCAATTGCTCCGCCTCCACACCAATAACGTCCTCATACATGTCGACACACACGTACCGACACACAGCAGACACACAGGGAATGCTCTATACGAAGACAGGACCCACTAGCCCTTTGGGGAGACAGAGGGAGAGTCTGCCAGCACACACCAAAAAGCGCTATATATGACAGGGATAGCCTTATGATTAAGTGCTCCCTTATAGCTGCTTTTATATTAATATATTGCCATTTATTTTGCCCCCCCTCTCTGTTATACCCTGTTTCTGTAGTGCAGTGCAGGGGAGAGACCTGGGAGCCTTCCTGACCAGCGGAGCTGTGACAGAAAATGGCGCCGTGTGCTGAGGAGATAGGCCCCGCCCCTTTTTCGGCGGGCTCGTCTCCCGCTATTTAGTACATTTAGGCAGGGGTAAATATCTCCATATAGCCTCTGGGGCTATATGTGAGGTATTTTTAGCCTTTTTAAAGGTTTTCATTTGCCTCCCAGGGCGCCCCCCTCCCAGCGCCCTGCACCCTCAGTGACTGCCGTGTGAAGTGTGCTGAGAGGAAAATGGCGCACAGCTGCAGTGCTGTGCGCTACCTTAAGAAGACTGCAGGAGTCTTCAGCCGCCGATTCTGGACCTCTTCTTGCTTCAGCATCTGTGAGGGGGCCGGCGGCGTGGCTCCGGTGACCATCCAGGCTGTACCTGTGATCGTCCCTCTGGAGCTTCATGTCCAGTAGCCAAGAAGCCAATCCATCCTGCACGCAGGTGAGTTCACTTCTTCTCCCCTCTGTCCCTCGTTGCAGTGATCCTGTTGCCAGCAGGAATCACTGTAAAATAAAAAACCTAAGCTAAACTCTCTAAGCAGCTCTTTATGAGAGCCACCTAGAATTGCACCCTTCTCGGCCGGGCACAAAAATCTAACTGGAGTCTGGAGGAGGGTCATAGGGGGAGGAGCCAGTACACACCACCTGACCTGTAAAAGCTTTACTTTTGTGCCCTGTCTCCTGCGGAGCCGCTATTCCCCATGGTCCTTTCAGGAACCCCAGCATCCACTTAGGACGATAGAGAAAAGACATATTTACAGTACATCCGAGATGAGCGGGGAATACCCTACACTAGGCATTATTCACCAGTATTGCAGATGTAATGTGTCAGGGCCTCAGTGGGGTTCCACTCACACAGATTACACAGATACAGGGGGTTCAGTGGCTGCATGTCTGTAACAGCGGAATAAGTAAGTGTGGACAGGGGCTGCAACCATAAAGGCGATTGGGCGCCATTCAACGCTGGGCGCTCATCGCCGCCAATGGGCCTCGCTCACCTCATGACTTGAACTCCAGGGGAAAATCTAATAATTTATGAACTGGAAATTGCATCCAAAAGGAGGAGAGAGGAAGATAAACATTTGGGTGTTTGTTTGTTTTTTCCCCCCTTGTACAGCGAAAGCGCCGTCTCTGTGTCCGCAGTCACATCGCACTGACATTTACAAACATTTCGTGTTGATCTAACATAGGTCACATCAATCAGCCGTACAGTTTCAGTGACACTTTGTTAAATAAACTGTCATGAAAGATTTATGGAGAATTTGATAAAAGTAAAGAAGATATACTTTGGCTTTTACGGATGCATTGCCTCTGGTTCCGCAGGGAGGACGATGGCCCAAACAAAATTAACCCCTCTGCTGCCGGGGCTCCGGCAGAGGTGTCTGTGGCTCCACTATCAGGTACAAGGGATAAACACTGGGCAGAGTCACCCTGTTTGGGGACTGTCCAGCAGAGAAGACGTACCATGACCTGTAATGTAGACTCTTCCATAACACAAGGTAGTTACTGCTGTACACAGGAGACGGCAGCCTGTAAATGCAATCTATATAACTATGGCAAACTTCTGAACCGCATCAGAACTCCAGGACATACACTGAGACTGGAGGGGAAGGGGTGCAGGGGAAATTTAAGGAAAAATTACTTCACAGAAAGGGTAGAGGATAAGTGGAATAGCCTCCCATCAGAGGTGGTAGAGGCTAAGACTGTAGACCAATTTAAACATGCATGGGATAGACATATAAATATCCTTACAAAGAATTAAGGTTCAAAAAGGGTGGAGATTGCCTAAAGGATAAAAAAAAAATGGGCAGACTAGATGGGCCAAGTGGTTCTTATCTGCCGTCACATTCTATGTTTCTATCTGTAAACCACAGAGAAACTTGGATCTTCCCAGTGAAAGCAAATGTCATTAAAGTGTACATAGACTGTAAGCTCTCCCCAGCAGGGCCCCTCATTGACCCTGTCTGTCCGTCCTTCGCAGGGGACCGTGCCATTGAGTGATAATCCTAGTAGACAATTCAATTAACGGCGAGTAAGTGTGCGATTATGCGACACTTCCTCCATCTCCCAACTGGCAAATTTTTGTTCGTTGCCCCCATCAGGCCTTCTACAAAAATCCTTGAGTCGGGGGTGAGTTGATTCCTGGCGCTTCCACACCATTGCGAAACAACTTCGCCCCCGCTCGTACTGCAGCTTTCTGAATTGATCCCTTAATAATCAGTCACGTAATTGTTTATATATCACCACAGATTGATTTCTCCCCTTAGAATGTTTTTTACTAGAGATGAGCGGGTTCTGTTTTACTCGGATTTACTCGGTTCTCAAAACGGCATCTTATTGGCTCACGGATGTCACGTGTTTTGGACAGCCAATAGGAAAAATCCGGATAAAACCGAACGGGTGTTAATTCTGGCGTTAAATCTGAACCCGCTCATCTCTAGCTTTAACATTTTCAGATTGTGTTGTTTGTGTGTTCCACTGCGATTTTCCACGTTCGGCGCTACAGACGCTTGTTGGTGCCATATAAATAATCCATCATATAATACCACCATACCAGTTACTAACAGTGAAAAATGTAACCATTCCGTATGCCGCAAAGTGTCATAGTGATGTCACTGCTTCAAAGCTGCATTTTCCGCAATCAGTCCCCAGCGCGTAGGTGATCGGCAGGCTTTATAATGTGCACATTTTGTGACTGTATTATTATTTTGGCATAAACCCCGGTAAGAAGCGACCCAATGTGCGGAGCAGAACTTTCCCATCCCGAGTCCCTCTTAGCGACTGATGTCTGTAGGAAATGTTTATATTACAAAAACAAGCAAATAATCTCTTAAATCTCCTCAGTTCATATTCTGCCTTCTGACTCCAAAACAACTCCTGGATTTTCCGCAGAACATGGAATAATCAGTTACAAGGCGAGCGCATGGAATAGAAAGCAGGAAATGCCAGAGAATTACTTTCCCATGCACTTCTGTGTTCCGAGACAAAGTATCACTTAATAAACACTATGATGTCATGTTTCGTGAATGAGGAAGATAACGGGAAAACGCTGAAAGATTTCATAACATTGTTTCATCTGTCGGAGCATAGAGAACGTGGAGTCACTTGTATTGGGCTTTAGGAACTCGGCTGTGAGTCAGCAACGTGCGGGTAACGCAGAACTCTGTGCTCCCTGCAGATCAGCCATGTTATTCAGCGTACAGGGGCTGGTGCGGTTATTATCGCAGGATATTCATATAAAAGGCCTAACTCGGACCTGATCGCTGTGCTGAAAATTTGCAGAGGTCTGCGATTAGATAGTCGCCACCCATGGAGAGTGAAAAACCGCCCTGCGCAATTGTGCGAATGTATGTGTACGCCGTGTGAAAACTGCGCCAGGCAGCGGACATCTGCAAATCCGTTTGCAACTCACTCACCATCGAATGATTATTCCAGTGTGTGCGCAGCCCAGGACTTACTCCTACAGTGCCATACAATCAGGCTGATCGGGGGCCAGAGCTGGCGTCACACACACGCCCTGAAAACTATTGGGAACGCCTGCATTTTTCCGGACACTCCCAGAAAACGGCCAGTTACCACCCCAAATGTTCGCTTCCTGTCAATCGCCTTGCGAACCACCTTGTGATCAAAATTTTTGCACCATCCTGTTGCTGTTTGGCGTCACACCTGCGCATTGCGGTGCATACACAGTCATTCGATAATCGGCCGCTGCGTGAATTCGTTCAATCAGGTCTGAATCGGGCCCAGAGACCGCAGTTATGCAACGTCTTTAATTTGCATTTTTGCGTTGTCAGGATGCAGTCAAAATACTGGCTTTTGGGATCGTGGCGATCAGGAAACTGATGCCAGAATCCAGGCAGCCGGTAAAATGCCAACACACGGAATCCTGACAATCGCTCGGTATTCCCACTCGGTTGGTAGGTCCATGCCACCGGCAGAGTGAGAATAGAACCTGTGGCGAGGTGAGCGATCCCACGAGGAGCCTCGCTGCCAGAATTCCAGCAGACGAGATGCCACTGTCGGTATAGTGAGAGCTGACATCCCGTCTGCCGGAATATCATATGTATCCCGCGTTGTCCTAGCAGAAGAACGGAGAAAGCTCAGAACGCATCGTCAGACCTGGAGGCTTAGAACCTCCTTCTAGTGTATTGCTCTGCAAAAGGAGGGTCAGGAACCCTCTACGTCGGTCGTTACTATTAACAACCAAATAACTATTATGCGGCTGATTTTAAGTTGGACGCAGGCGCAGTAGTAGCTGTAGCTTTTGCGTAGTCCCGTAGGAGTCTTTATGCTTAAGGCACTACACAGTCCTTCCTTGGTGTAAATCCACGTGCCCAAACGTGCAGGGGCTGAAACACGCACGGTCATCTTCAGAAGCAGCAGCGAAACTTCCGACGTCCAGGAACGTCTGACGCGTCTCATATTGCCTGCCCAGGTCTGTTCTGCCTCTCTAAGAACTTATCACATAGGGAACTGTAACCCAGTTATCAGTGTTAAATCAACAGCTGTACGGAACGTTTGGGATTCCAGGCCTCCGGCTGAGTAATGTTGGCACAAGGTGAGGCTCCGTATTCCGGAAGAGGTTACTAAGGGAGATCCCCTGGATCAGGTGTACATATTGTCAAAAGAAACACATTGAAAAATGATGACCTGTATTTTAGAAACTGCACCAACGTGAAACAGGTGCACGCAGAACGGAGATGCCCCAAACCTCCGAGCATCATTAGGAAACAGGGGGTGAAATAGAAGTGAATGGTTGGTCAGGGACTTGGGGGTTATTTTCAGCCAGTGGGGAAGTTTCCCATCAGCTTCTATCATTGTATAGAATGTTCTTGCTAAATACGGACTCAAAGCTGATCCACTGCATTTTCTGAGCACTGATTTATGATCCCTGAAGCTTTCTTACCAATGACAAAAATAAAAAAATAAATAAAATGTTATCTTAACACATCCTTCTCCAATACCATAATGTGCGTGAACGTATCACTGTAATGACCACTCTGTAATTGGTCCATCTGGGCATATATTTCCATGGTGCTGTTAAACTTGGGAATCACAGATTGCGAGACACGGAGTCCTATAGAAAACTTGGCACAGATGGTGAAACGGCCAGTGCAGTCAGCGGGCGCAGGAACTTCTCCGTTACCCACGATATAATGGAAATCAATACACAACTATACATTTATTGGCATATTCTCTTTTCTAGGACTTAAACGTGCTGTGTAACCTGACCTGTAATCAGGTAAATTCATCTTAACATAATGACAGGAATAAAGCCCCATAAATGTTAGTTTTTTTGTAAACCTAGAAGAATCTTCAGATGGGGCTTTTATAAACCTTACAATGGATCACAGCAGCCGCCAGGGACACTGCAGTGCTGAGCGCAAGGACTGCGCCATGGAACTACAAGTACCATCATCCACTGGTAGCACAACATTGTCCGTAAGCTACAGTACTTGGAGCAACTGGTGTTTAAATCAGTTCTGTACAGAGCGGAAGCAGAGAAGGTAACACCGACTGAAGTGTGAGGAGATACCTGTAACGTTGCAGAGCAAACAGGATTATTCCACAGTATGCCAGGCAGCAAAACCCCAACTGAGTCCCTATGTGCCCACCTTGCAAGGAGCGGAGTTTGCCCAAAAGTGGGTATTGGGGGTATTTCTGGATGGACTGGGGTGGGATTTCGATCAAGTCAAATCTTATTTTGTCCAATGTTGTTTGTCTAAATGTTGGGAGAAACGCAGTTTTAGGTCTTCCGGTACCAGATTGTGTTGGTAAATTAAGGAAATGGGTGGGGGGTGTATAAAGCCTTCTAAAAGAATGGAGAAGTTTTGCCCCTAGCAACCTATCATTTTAAAGAATGTAGTTGATAAATACTAGCTAGAAGCTGATTGGTGGCTGTAGGGAACTTCTACGACGCTGCAAAACACTTATGGTGCCTTTTAAATAAAATATAATAATAATAATATTAACAGTCTATAGAAGACTTGACACATCCGCCCTTATAAGGGTAGGTGGAAGCCCTTGTATGAAAGTGGACACGTCCGCTAAGCTGGGTCAGTTCCGGACCATTCCTAGTGGCGCACACTAACTCCTAATAGGTTTAAGGCTTATCCATATTATTACTTCTTTCCAGATTACCTTACTATCACACAGCAGATTGTTACAAATGGAAATGATTCCATCAGAAAGAGAATGTGCGGCGGCAATCTGCGCGCGTCACCTCTGACTAGTAGAGAAGAGCAATTAGCAGCTAATGATCAGGAGTTTGTGTGTGTGGAAATATTAATATCCCCCAGCAACGGAGGAAGCCCGACCTCATGTATTTACTGTTCTGTTCTGTCATCTACTTGAAACAATATAAATCTGTTTTGTTTTCCATGGGAAGACGTAAACATCCGCCAGGATTCTACCGCGGCGCTAGGGGGTTTGTGAATCCTTCAGAACGGTCTGAATTTCTGTATATACTGTATGTGGCCTTCAATGTGTTCAGATATTATCTAATTCCAGAAGACAGATTAACTCAATCAATTGCATGTCAATCTAAAGGTTATTTATTGATCTAAATCAGGGATGGGGAACCTTCGGCCATACGGCTGTTGCTGAACTACACATACCAGCATGCACTGCAGTAGTTTTGCAATTTGGTCATGCTAAAACTATTTTTCTAAGACATGAAAAAGTGACCATCTAGTATTTAGGATTCAGAAACCGGCGTGACCCCTGAGTAGTGCTCATTCCTAACAAACCCCCCCCCCCCCCCCCCCAGTGTGCCTGGAGGAAGGAGGTGGCAGAGTAGCGGTGAGGGGATGCGGCGCCTGTGCCATGCACACAGCACTGAGGGTGCGTGCAGGAATGTGTGCATGCTCCAGAATGGCCACCTCCCACCATTTGCCAGGCCAGTAAGTCTGCGTCAGAAGTTGGCACTCCCAGCAAATGGGGCCAACACACCCCAGTTTTCTGGAGACGCTGCCCAGATATGCCCCCCCCCCCCCCCCCCCAACTGCCTGAATCAGGCAAAGTGAGCGCACATTTACTGTGCAATGTGAGGCGATCATCAGGTGTCCTAAGCAGAAGGAGCCCGCTGCCGTCTGCCCGTAACAAGAAAAGGGGGGAAGCCCGGGGAACAGCTGGGGCACAACAGGGTGTGACAGTATTCCGCAGATTGTGGGGAATCCATGCCGGCCGTTGCTGGAAGATAACTGCAGCATGATGGAGGTGACATTGGCTTTTCCAGAAGGACCTATAGTGATCATTATTGTACAGATCAGTTTCCTCTCCTGAACATACCACCGCGCGTTACACGCCCAGCACTGGCAGCGCCGGTCACTGGGAAATCATGAAGCCACGTTTGGGGCTTTGTTTCTGCCTATATCTTACACATAGATAAAGGGTGGGATTAAATCTATAGAAAATAGGGAGATAACTTTCTAATTTACTCTACGGCCTAATAATAGGGAGAAAACGTCCCCCTATAAAAACGGAATTGATTTTACTTAGTCTGTTAAAACCCTGAATAATAAGAGACTGACATCGATAAAATGTAACGAGAGGAGCCATCAAACGGAGAATAAAAGACACAGACTCATTTCTAGCCAAGGTTTGTAAAACGGAACCATCGTATCGCGTATTATCTGCCCAACTCCCGCTATATGTGATCCAGCTCTCGGATCACCGCCGCCAGTCATATCAGCCCCCATAGCGGCTATTTCCATACTGATCACACTGTTACAAGGGCATTGCCGGATCTGGTTTAGTCCCATTTCTACCCAGTCAGTGCCTGATAATGCGGAGTAATGCAGGCAATAGGCGTCAGCGTTCGTCTGATTGTAATTATCGCTTTATTTACACCCTCCTGCAGCTTTCACTGAATATCTAGTTTTTAGCTTTCATTCTTGCTTCTGTGTATTGCACCAAAGTCTTTATATCATCCAGGAATCATGGTTTCCTTTAAACTTTATTTATTTTTTAAGAACTATTAATTTATGTGCTGCGTTCTGATGGTTCTCACACACTGGGCCTAATTCAGACCTGATCGCTAGGCTGTGTTTTCGTACAGCCTGCGATCAGGTCTGAACTGCGCATGCATATGCACCGCAATGCGCAGGCACGTCTGTCCGCAGCGACGGGGATGGTGCGAGAAAAGTGATCGCATGGGCGATCACAAAGTGACTGCAGGAAGAGGCCGTTTGTGGGTGGCAACTGACCGTTTTTAAGGAGTGTCCAGGGAAACGTAGGAGGGACCAGGCGTTTGGAGGGAGGGATTCTGACGTCATCTCCGGCCCCGATCATCGCACTGGAAGATTAAGTCCTGGGCTGTGCAGAGACTGCGCTCCTCTCCTGCACATGCGATCGCACCCCTGCACAGCGATTTCCCCCTCCCCCTGTAGGCGGCGACTATCTGATCGCAGGGATGCAAAAAACGCACCCTAGCAATCAGGTCTGAATTAGGCCCAATGGGCCAGCTGTCACATAGATTTAAATATTCATTGGCCGTATATATTATTGGACAGTATACAGTATATTCAATATCGTACAGTATTCAATGCATTTGTAGCATCTGCTTATTTTCTTACAGTTCAGACTTGTGATTGGATGGATAGGATACATGGGCGCAGTCTCCTTTTTATTATTCTACTAAATTCAATATTGAAGTTTTAGGGTTCTCGGCGGCTGGAGATAGGAGATGTCAGTCTTATCGTGGCCGGGTATGTGGTTCCGTGACATAGGGCGTATCGGGACCGTAATGGAGTGGTGGCAAGGCAATCGCATTTAACTTGTTAGTGTATCGTGGGAGCGTCGTATGAATGTAGCAAAAAATGTGCAATTCTGCTTTTGTAATAAAATGACATTTCTAGGCTGGCTGGTCCGAGAAGCCGACAGTCAAGAGATGTCTTAATAACGTAATACGTTGTTAGTAATGACACAAAGATACGCGAGAAATGGCGCCGGTGTGGAGGACACACAAGATGCCGGGATATTATCATTTCAATTGTTTTCTCATATCACAAAGGCCACAAAGAGCGTCCTGGAAAGAGTCCAGATTGTAATAAAAGATAACAGGTTGGAGGGGAAATTATTGCTTTTGTGATCTTCATTTCAATGAGATCTGAGCGAGTGTCATGAAGACATTTTCTGCCGCGTTTCAGATGTTATAATGTCATCATTCCAGCCCTCGCTCTGATATATCTCTGCACGGCACACTGAGGCTAACCGTGTATCACACAATTATTCCGTGTGCCCAGGCCGTGGCAGCGAGACGCTATTTTATATCGGTGAGAACGCAAATGGTATAAGTAGTGTTTGCACAGGTGATAGAGGGCAGCACACCGTACGCTGAGAGAGGGCATTGGATTGGACTAGAACATATACAGGATTTCCTTACACAAATAGTGACGCTGTGGATACAATGGCTAATGGATTGTTGGGACCATAGCATAGCAGTGAACCATCGTCTGGGGGCTGGAACAAGTTGACACAATACACTGAGAACTGCGTCATCACTAGAGATGTGCACCGGAAATTTTTCGGGTTTTGTGTTTTGGTTTTGGGTTCGGTTCCGCGGCCGTGTTTTGGGTTCGAACGCGTTTTGGCAAAACCTCACCGAATTTTTTTTGTCGGATTCGGGTGTGTTTTGGATTCGGGTGTTTTTTTCAAAAAACCCTAAAAAACAGCTTAAATCATAGAATTTGGGGGTCATTTTGATCCCAAAGTATTATTAACCTCAAAAACCATAATTTCCACTCATTTTCAGTCTATTCTGAAAACCTCACAATATTATTTTTAGTCCTAAAATTTGCACCGAGGTCGCTGGATGACTAAGCTAAGCGACCCAAGTGGCCGACACAAACACCTGGCCCATCTAGGAGTGGCACTGCAGTGTCACGCAGGATGGCCCTTCCAAAAAACACTCCCCAAACAGCACATGACGCAAAGAAAAAAAGAGGCGCAATGAGGTAGCTGTGTGACTAAGCTCAACGACCCAAGTGGCCGACACAAACACCTGGCCCATCTAGGAGTGGCACTGCAGTGTCACGCAGGATGGCCCTTCCAAAAAACACTCCCCAAACAGCACATGACGCAAAGAAAAAAAGAGGCGCAATGAGGTAGCTGTGTGACTAAGCTCAACGACCCAAGTGGCCGACACAAACACCTGGCCCATCTAGGAGTGGCACTGCAGTGTCACGCAGGATGGCCCTTCCAAAAAACACTCCCCAAACAGCACATGACGCAAAGAAAAAAAGAGGCGCAATGAGGTAGCTGTGTGACTAAGCTCAGCGACCCAAGTGGCCGACACAAACACCTGGCCCATCTAGGAGTGGCACTGCAGTGTCACGCAGGATGGCCCTTCCAAAAAACACTCCCCAAACAGCACATGATGCAAAGAAAAAAAGAGGCGCAATGAGGTAGCTGTGTGACTAAGCTCAACGACCCAAGTGGCCGACACAAACACCTGGCCCATCTAGGAGTGGCACTGCAGTGTCACGCAGGCTGGCCCTTCAAAAAACTACTCCCCACACAGCACATGACGCAAAGAAAAAAAGAGGCGCAATGAGGTAGCTGTGTGAGTAAGCTAAGCGACCCTAGTGGCCGACACAAACACCTGGCCCATCTAGGAGTGGCACTGCAGTGTCACGCAGGATGGCCCTTCAAAAAAATACTCCCCAAACAGCACATGACGCAAAGAAAAATTAAAGAAAAAAAGAGGTGCAAGATGGAATTGTCCTTGGGCCCTCCCACCCACCCTTATGTTGTATAAACAGGACATGCACACTTTAACCAACCCATCATTTCAGTGACAGGGTCTGCCACACGACTGTGACTGAAATGATGGGTTGGTTTGGACCCCCACCAAAAAAGAAGCAATTAATCTCTCCTTGCACAAACTGGCTCTACAGAGGCAAGATGTCCACCTCATCATCATCCTCCGATATATCACCATGTACATCCTCCTCCTCACAGATTATCAATTCGTCCCCACTGGAATCCACCATCTCAGCTCACTGTGTACTACTTTGTGGAGGCAATTGCTGCTGGTCAATGTCTCCACGGAGGAATTGATTATAATTAATTTTAATGAACATCATCTTCTCCACATTTTCTGGATGTAACCTCGTACGCCGATTGCTGACAAGGTGAGCGGCGGCACTAAACACTCTTTCGGAGTACACACTTGTGGGAGGGCAACTTAGGTAGAATAAAGCCAGTTTGTGCAAGGGCCTCCAAATTGCCTCTTTTTCCTGCCAGTATAAGTACGGACTGTCTGACGTGCCTACTTGGATGCGGTCACTCATATAATCCTCCACCATTCTTTCAATGGGGAGAGAATCATATGCAGTGACAGTAGACGACATGTCCGTAATCGTTGTCAGGTCCTTCAGTCCGGACCAGATGTCAGCATCAGCAGTCGCTCCAGACTGCCCTGCATCACCGCCAGCGGGTGGGCTCGGAATTCTGAGCCTTTTCCTCGCACCCCCAGTTGCGGGAGAATGTGAAGGAGGAGATGTTGACAGGTCGCGTTCCGCTTGACTTGACAATTTTGTCACCAGCAGGTCTTTGAACCCCAGCAGACTTGTGTCTGCCGGAAAGAGAGATCCAAGGTAGGTTTTAAATCTAGGATCGAGCACGGTGGCCAAAATGTAGTGCTCTGATTTCAACAGATTGACCACCCGTGAATCCTTGTTAAGCGAATTAAGGGCTCCATCCACAAGTCCCACATGCCTAGCGGAATCGCTCTGTGTTAGCTCCTCCTTCAATGTCTCCAGCTTCTTCTGCAAAAGCCTGATGAGGGGAATGACCTGACTCAGGCTGGCAGTGTCTGAACTGACTTCACGTGTGGCAAGTTCAAAAGGTTGCAGAACCTTGCACAACGTTGAAATCATTCTCCACTGCGCTTGAGACAGGTGCATTCCACCTCCTATATCGTGCTCAGTTGTATAGGCTTGAATGGCCTATAGAGGGTTGAATTCCACCTCGTTACCACTTCTTGCTTCAGATGATGGCAGGGCAGGTTCAGGCGTTTTTGGTGGTGCTCCAGTCTTCTGTACGTGGTGCCTGTACGCCGAAAGTGTCCCGCAATTCTTCTGGCCACCGACAGCATCTCTTGCACGCCCCTCTCGTTTTTTAAATAATTCTACACCACCAAATTCAAGGTATGTGCAAAACATGGGACGTGCTGGAATTTGCCCATATTTAATGCACACACAATATTGCTGGCGTTGTCCGATGCCACAAATCCACAGGAGAGTCCAATTGGGGTAAGCCATTCTGCAATGATCTTCCTCAGTTGCCGTAAGAGGTTTTTAGCTGTGTGCGTATTCTGGAAAGCGGTGATACAAAGCGTAGCCTGCCTAGGAAAGAGTTGGCGTTTGCGAGATGCTGCTACTGGTGCCGCCGCTGCTGTTCTTGCGGCGGGAGTCCATACATCTACCCAGTGGGCTGTCACAGTCATATAGTCCTGAGCCTTCCCTGCTCCACTTGTCCACATGTCCGTGGTTAAGTGGACATTGGGTACAACTGCATTTTTTAGGACACTGGTGAGTCTTTTTCTGAGGTCTGTGTACATTTTCGGTATCGCCTGCCTAGAGAAATGGAACCTAGATGGTATTTGGTACCGGGGACACAGTACCTCCAACAAGTCTCTAGTTGCCTCTGCAGTAATGATGGATACCGGAACCACGTTTCTCACCGCCCAGGATGCCAAGGCCTCAGTTATCCGCTTTGCAGCAGGATGACTGCTGTGATATTTCATCTTCCTCGCAAAGGACTGTTGGACAGTCAATTGCTTGGTGGAAGTAGTAAAAGTGGGCTTACGACTTCCCCTCTGGGATGACCATCGACTCCCAGCAGCAACAACAGCAGCGCCAGCAGCAGTAGGCGTTACACGCAAGGATGCATCGGAGGAATCCCAGGCAGGAGAGGACTCGTCATAATTGCCAGTGACATGGCCTGCAGGACTATTGGCATTCCTGGGGAAGGAGGAAATTGACACTGAGGGAGTTGGTGGGGTGGTTTGCGTGAGCTTGGTTACAAGAGGAAGGGATTTACTGGTCAGTGGACTGCTTCCGCTGTCGCCCAAAGTTTTTGAACTTGTCACTGACTTATGATGAATGCGCTGCAGGTGACGTATAAGGGAGGATGTTCCGAGGTGGTTAACGTCCTTACCCCTACTTATTACAGCTTGACAAAGGCAACACACGGCTTGACAAATGTTGTCCGCATTTCTGTTGAAATACTTCCACACCGAAGAGCTGATTTTTTTGGTATTTTCACCAGGCATGTCAATGGCCATATTCCTCCCACGGACAACAGGTGTCTCCCCGGGTGCCTGACTTAAACAAACCACCTCACCATCAGAATCCTCCTTGTCAATTTCCTCCCCAGCGCCAGCAACACCCATATCCTCCTCATCCTGGTGTACTTCAACACTGACATCTTCAATCTGACTATCAGGAACTGGACTGCGGGTGCTCCTTCCAGCACTTGCAGGGGGCGTGCAAATGGTGGAAGGCGCATGCTCTTCACGTCCAGTGTTGGGAAGGTCAGGCATCGCAACCGACACAATTGGACTCTCCTTGTGGATTTGGGATTTCGAAGAACGCACAGTTCTTTGCTGTGCTTTTGCCAGCTTGAGTCTTTTCATTTTTCTAGCGAGAGGCTGAGTGCTTCCATCCTCATGTGAAGCTGAACCACTAGCCATGAACATAGGCCAGGGCCTCAGCCGTTCCTTGCCACTCCGTGTGGTAAATGGCATATTGGCAAGTTTACGCTTCTCCTCCGACAATTTTATTTTAGATTTTGGAGTCCTTTTTTTACTGATATTTGGTGTTTTGGATTTTACATGCTCTGTACTATGACATTGGGCATCGGCCTTGGCAGACGACGTTGATGGAATTTCATCGTCTCGGCCATGACTAGTGGCAGCAGCTTCAGCACGAGGTGGAAGTGGATCTTGATCTTTCCCTATTTTTGGAACCTCAACATTTTTGTTCTCCATATTTTAATAGGCACAACTAAAAGGCACCTCAGGTAAACAATGGAGATGGATGGATACTAGTATTCTTATGGATGACGAGCGACTGCCGACACAGAGGTAGCTACAGCCGTGGACTACCGTACTGTGTCTGCTGCTAATATAGACTGGATGATAATGAGATAAAATTAAAATATATATATATATATATATATATATATATATATCACACTAGTACTGCAGCCGGACAGGTATATATTATGTAATGACGGACCTGCTGGACACTGTCTGTCAGCACTGCAGACTCCTAAAGTAAGCTACTAGTATCAAGATAGAAGAAGAAAAAAAAACCACGGGTAGGTGGTATACAATTATGGATGGACGAGCGACTGCCGACACAGAGGTAGCTACAGCCGTGGACTACTGTACTGTGTCTGCTGCTAATATAGACTGGATGATAATGAGATAAAATTAAAATATATATATATCACACTAGTACTGCAGCCGGACAGGTATATATTATGTAATGACGGACCTGCTGGACACTGTCTGCAGAATGCGTTTATAAAAACACCACACGACGAGTGTTTAACTTTTTCAGGCAGACAATCACAATTATACTGGTGGTCAGCAGACAATCACAATACTGGTGGTCAGTGGTCACTGGTCAGTCACACTGGCAGTGGCACTCTGGCAGCAAAAGTGTGCACTGTACTTAAAATATGTACTCCTGCTATAACTGCTCCCCAGTCTCCCCCACAATTAAGCTGTGTGAGCAGTGAGCACTCAGCACAGTCAGATAATGATATACAGTATTACATATGATGCAGCACACTGGGCTGAGCACAGATATGGTATGTGACTGTGTCACACTGTGTATCGTTTTTTTTTCAGGCAGAGAACGGATTAATTAAACTGGTGGTCACTGGTCACACTATCAGCAAGTAGTACTCCGTCCTAAGCAGACAATCACAATATACTGGTAGTCAGTGTGGTCACTGGTCAGTCACACTGGCAGTGTGGCACTCTGGTAGCAAAAGTGTGCACTGTACTTAAAATATATTATTTATGTACTCCTGCTATAACTGCTCCCCAGTCTCCCCCACAATTAAGCTGTGTGAGCAGTGAGCACTCAGCACAGTCAGATATACAGTATTACATATGATGATGCAGCACACTGAGGCTGAGCACAGATATGGTATGTGACTGTGTCACACTGTGTATCGTTTTTTTTCAGGCAGAGAACGGATTAATTAAACTGGTGGTCAATGGTCACTGGTCACACTATCAGCAAGTAGTAGTACTCCAGTCCTAATATGCTCCCCAAAATTAGTAAATAGTGTCTCTAACTCTCTACTCTCTTCTCTATAAACGGAGAGGACGCCAGCCACGTCCTCTCCCTATCAATCTCAATGCACGTGTGAAAATGGCGGCGACGCGCGGCTCCTTATATAGAATCCGAGTCTCGCGATAGAATCCGAGCCTCGCGAGAATCCGACAGCGGGATGATGACGTTCGGGCACGCTCGGGTTAACCGAGCAAGGCGGGAGGATCCGAGCCTGCTCGGCCCCGTGTAAAAAAAGCTGAAGTTCGGCGGGTTCGGATTCCGAGAAACCGAACCCGCTCATCACTAGTCATCACGCTCCACCGTCCTGCCCATTTCACTAGGAAGTGGGCGGAATGCATGAAGGTGACCCTACTCTGACGTTTCCCTTCGGATTCCCCAAAATTCAGGAATTCCCCAAACACTTCAGGGGAGTAGAGAACAATATGTAAAATTTTAGTTCTGTAAATGGTCACTTTGCTGTGGATGCATCATCTTGCCCTCTGCTGTACAATTGCGCAGTTATGCTATGGGCGAGGGGTGACTATGACCTCACGCTTGCTCTTGGGACTCCCACTCCAGTAAGTATTTCTCTATTGGAAAAACATGCATCTCAGGGCTGTCACTAGGGGGGGTGCATGCGCTGTAGTCGCACAGGGCCTTGGGGGTGGCGCAGGGCCCTACAGCCGGTAGCGATACTGCAGGGCCACCTGGGAAAGCCTCTGACTAGCGCTCTACTCCTCAGAGCTAGCAGGCCCACGCCCTAGATGTGACATCATGGGTTTAGGGGGCAAAGCCGGCACAGGGAACACTGCCGCCCATTTACGGGCTGATGTATCTGTCTCCACTGCTTTATAAGCAGCATAATAATTTCGTTAATTGTAAAATAAAATGAGGTGTTCCAGGCCCTAGCTCATTTATTTTTTCCTGTCCAGTGTGATATTATAAAACAATATAAAATCCTACCCAGTATCGTACAGCCACTACTTACACGGCTCTGTGTTTGTCTCCGCTCCTGTTGGCATATATTATACATGAAAGCTGGAGTTCCTGTATCAGTGTGTTGCACGGTTTCTTACAGATATTTCAGTGCGAACGCGTTCTGTCCTGGACAGGTTATTTATACAGAACCGAGCAGCAGCCCCCGACTATCAGACATACAGGCTAAAAAGGACGCCTTGAAGGTTTGGGTATCTTTTTTTTCTTTTTTTAATTAAATGTTTGAAATTGAGCAAATAAATTGACACGTTTTATTTTTGATGCGCTATCCATCAGTTAAGGACACGATACGAGGACGGGTGACAGCGATATCTGCCCGCGCCGAGCAATTTCACTACTACATGTGATTCTGATTAAAGGTTAGGAAGGGGCTAAATTTCCTGCTACACAATTATACAATAAAAACAAAACAGCTGGAAGGACATGACAGCTACTGGTAACTGCAAACAAACCGCACAACACCCCGGGATAGAGACCCCGGGACCCTCACCCCACACACGGGGGGCAGTTCTGCATCTGTAACACTGGAGGAGCTGCTCCTATAATACACCTGTTCCAGTCATTACAGCGGCTTCTCCCAGTGCGTCCGGCTAATGACTGCTGGGCGGAAGTGACAGGTACAACAAAGATGTGCTGCAGCAGTACTGTAATCTGCACCTGGCAGGATTCCTGCCACCAATATCACCTGTGCTGCTTGTGAGGGACGGTCCTCAGTCTCCAGTGATTACACAGCGCACATCATTGTGTTACAGGAGAGAGTCATACACACTTTCCATCTGTCTGCGGAATGAAGTCATTACAACTAGGCCAATGAAAAACTGCCCCTGATAGAGAACATACTGTATTGCCAGCCTGCGCCCCATTACCCCACACTGCCAACCTGCGCCCCATTACCCCACACTGCCAACCTGCGCCCCATTACCCCACACTGCCAACCTGCGCCCCATTACCCCACACTGCCAGCCTGCGCCCATGACCCCACACTGCCAGCCTGCGCCCATGACCCCACACTGCCAGCCTGCGCCCCATTACCCCACACTGCCAGCCTGCGCCCATGACCCCACACTGCCAACCTGCGCCCCATTACCCCACACTGCCAGCCTGCGCCCATGACCCCACACTGCGCCCCATTACCCCACACTGCCAACCTGTGCCCCATTACCCCACACTGCCAGCCTGCGCCCCATGACCCCACACTGCCAGCCTGTGCCCCATTATCCCACACTGCCAGCCTGTGCCCCATTACATCACATTGCCAGTCTGTACCCCATTACCCCACACTGTCAGCCTGTGCCCCATTACATCACATTGCCAGTCTGTACCCCATTACCCCACACTGTCAGCCTGTGCCCCATTACATCACATTGCCAGTCTGTACCCCATTACCCCACACTGCCAGCCTGTGGCCCATTACATTACCATTCTAATCCACTATCAACCCATAGTTCCCCCCTGTTCCCCATTACTATCCGTTGCCCCTCATCTCCACATAATGCCAGGCCTCCTACAAAGCAGGTAAGAAGTAGAAGACATAAAAGAGCGGCACTACGAAAGACAGTCATTGCAGAAAAACAGATCGTAAATAAAATTACTATTATTGTTAAAAATCCTGAGCTAACATACACTGTGCCTCATTCAGAGGTGCTGCACCCGCTCCGATCGGTCACTCGAGTCGTGGCTGGAATAATATGTGAACGCTACCATCAGCCCTTCCCCTGGTGTACTAGCGTGCGTCTGGCGTGGTGTGAGGTGCCCACTTTCTGCGTCTCTGCACGCTGTTACATCGCCATCGGCACTGATACCAGCCCTATGGCAGCTCCAGTTTCTCAGTCTGACCTTGGCCACTGTGGCGCCATCACTCACACAACCCGCGACTCTCCCACACTGCACCCATGAGACAGACTTGTTCTGCGTTCACATCTCGCCACCTCCCAGTCCCCGCCCAGCAACCCCCAACACTTTGCCGCCCAATTTCTGATAACATCTGACCCAATCGCACCAGCACCTTTGGCCATGTGCAGTTGCAAATAAACCGCTAGACTGTGTGAACATCGGCGCTGCGTGTGGTGTGCGGCCGCCCATGAGTCAGGACCATAGACAAAGATCACAGAGTAAGGGTCACGCTATTAAAGACATTGATTTACAAATACAGATGAGTCTGTATACGGAGCAGAACAGAACTTGTGTTGGAAAAAAGCTGCAGCTGCTACATTGTAGCACTTCATGTACAGACGCAGAGACACCGTAGCACACATATATACAAGTGTCACATCACATTTATAAGCACAGTCTCCTTGTGTGTCCTAGTTACATTGTGTTCCAACTTACACGCATTGGGGGGGGGGGAGACGCATCAAAGACACCCAATGCTAGCAGAGTCTCACAAGAAATGGCGCGCTAAGAGGGGCTATTTGGCGCAACTGCAGCAATGATCTATGAGGACGCATCTGAACCTGTGCTAAGGTGACAGAACACATGGGAACACCAGGGTAACGGTACAATAAATCCTGGGGCTCCCCCATTACAGTGTTCCGATGACACCAGGAACTCAGAGCAACGCCAGCTATATGCAATATAGCAGCCAATAAGATTATACCTGATGCAGTGAAGGCAAGCATCTGATTGGTGGATTTCTGCCTGTAATAGGGAGAATGAAGGAGCTGCCAGTCACACAGAGAGTTCTGTTTCCACTTACAGTGAGATCGGCATGACACAGTAACACACCACTACAGATACGTTTCCCATTAAACGTTGGAATTAACACAGACAGATTGGCAATGATTGTGCAGATAATTCCAACACTAAACATCTGCTTCCACATTACAAAATCCCCCAAACCATCAGATACAAAGCTATTCCGCAATTAGTTTCTCCATTTGACAAATTCACTTGACATTTGTGGAAATGTTTTCCTGCAGAATGACTGTAGACCCACAAACAATTAATAGCGATAAATAGATAATTGGCTGCTAGCGTCACACAGAGGCGTCCGTCCCAGCACACGACTATAATTGCGCAATGAGATCTACGCTAGGGAAATTATCAAAAAATAAAATCTAAATGGAACATTTTTAAAATCTGTTTTCGGGGGGAAAGAGTCTCCGCTGCCTGACAGCCTGTATTTAGCATCACTTTAAAGCGTAATCGTATCAGCAGCTGAGCAAATTCATGACAGCGACAAACGGTTCTATCTCCACGAACGCGGTGATAACTGTGTCACCCCTATAGGTTATCACGCTGCAGTTCTGGCACCACCAATACATCATCGCGCCCTGCGTCGCCTCTGTCAGGATTGTTTATGTCCCGTCTTCATGAAATAATGACCGGGGTTTTAGCCAGCCTGAGGGAGAAGCTGCGTGGACGGCGTCTGTCTCTTTCGGGCGACGGGTTAAATTTCTGATGGACTTTGATAAATAGCAGCACATGAGCCATGAGACTAAAGCAACTTAGAGAATGCTACCCTTAGACACCGGGGCATTGAGAAGACTGGTACATACATATGGGGGGGAATTCAATAAGGTGCGAGTTTGGTCCCACCAGACGAATTCACTGCAAATTTGCATCGTGAATTATATTTAACTTGAATTCCTTTTTCAGGGTAAAGTCACCTGTTTTGTTCGCACCACCTGAGCAGGTAAATATGTAGAGAAAATCTTTATTATAAAAGGTAAAAATGACAGAACTTGCATCCAAAACCCTTTGGACCCCCTCCCCCCATAACTAATTAGGAATCTCGAAGTTTTCAATTAGCTTAATTGAGCCACTAAATACATGTTATTTTTGGGGGTGAAAACAATAAATGGACTCAAACTAACCAAAAAGTTGATTTTGGGGTACTTTAAATACTTTATGCACCCCTAATGTAAATTAAATGAAAAATTATTCATTTTTATCATTTACAAAAGTGGCCTCAAAATTCCCTTAAATTACCTTTTTTTCTACTTTTTGCATTTTTCGTTCAATTCCTTTGTAATGAAATGAAATTTGATAACTTTTTACATAATTTTTTCTTATTTTTTTTAAATGTATAAATCATCCTTTTTTACACCCTTTAAAGGGCGCAGTATTTTTCTTATGCCCACTAACAGTCTTCTTTATGATTCTGCTAGGGAAGGTGTCACATTTTGGGGGTCTAGGAAGCTCTCCCAATAGGTTCTTTTTTGTTTTTGTTTTTGTTTACAGAATGTTTTATTAGGTAAAGTGATAGAAAATAACACCAATGCAATCCAACGTCACAGTAAACAATGCATTATATATGTCAGCATCAAGGTGGAGTGAAAGCCACAAAAACGTCAGTAAAAATCAGCATTGAGGTAAAGGTGTCACATGAATAAATACTGAAAACAAAAAGACGTATATTCTTTCATTCGGGCAAGGAGAAGTATGCCATTAACGGGAAGAAAGGATAAAGGTGAAAAAGAACTGTGACTGAAACAGTAGTAAACTAGCAATTAAGGAAAGAGAAGAGAAATGTGTGTGGGGTGGGGGGGGGGGTGATATAGCCAGTCGGGGTGCTAGACAACATCAACGAACATATATGTCAGTAGGGTGAAACTAAACGTTTGATAATAAGAATTTACTTACCGATAATTCTATTTCTCGGAGTCCGTAGTGGATGCTGGGGTTCCTGAAAGGACCATGGGGAATAGCGGCTCCGCAGGAGACAGGGCACAAAAGTAAAGCTTTCCGATCAGGTGGTGTGCACTGGCTCCTCCCCCTATGACCCTCCTCCAAGCCAGTTAGGTACTGTGCCCGGACGAGCATACACAATAAGGGAGGAATTTTGAATCCCGGGTAAGACTCATACCAGCCACACCAATCACACCGTACAACTTGTGATCTAAACCCAGTTAACAGTATGATAACAGCGGAGCCTCTGAAAAGATGGCTCACAACAATAATAACCCGATTTTTGTAACTATGTACAAGTATTGCAGATAATCCGCACTTGGGATGGGCGCCCAGCATCCACTACGGACTCCGAGAAATAGAATTATCGGTAAGTAAATTCTTATTTTCTCTATCGTCCTAGTGGATGCTGGGGTTCCTGAAAGGACCATGGGGATTATACCAAAGCTCCCAAACGGGCGGGAGAGTGCGGATGACTCTGCAGCACCGAATGAGAGAACTCCAGGTCCTCCTTAGCCAGGGTATCAAATTTGTAGAATTTAGCAAACGTGTTTGCCCCTGACCAAGTAGCTGCTCGGCAAAGTTGTAAAGCCGAGACCCCTCGGGCAGCCGCCCAAGATGAGCCCACCTTCCTTGTGGAATGGGCATTTACATATTTTGGCTGTGGCAGGCCTGCCACAGAATGTGCAAGCTGAATTGTATTACACATCCAACTAGCAATAGTCTGCTTAGAAGCAAGAGCACCCAGTTTGTTGGGTGCATACAGGATAACAGCAAGTCAGTTTTCCTGACTCCAGCCGTCCTGGAACATATTTTCAGGGCCCTGACAACATCTAGCAACTTGGAGTCCTCCAAGTCCCTAGTAGGTGCAAGGCACCACAACAAGCTGGTTCAGGTGAAACACTGACACCACCTTAGGGAGAGAACTGGGGACGAGTCCGCAGCTCTGCCCTGTCCGAATGGACAAACAGATATGGGCTTTTTTGAGAAAAAACCACCAATTTGACACTCGCCTGGTCCAGGCCAGGGCCAAGAGCATGGTCACTTTTTCTTGTGAGATGCTTCAAATCCACAGATTTGACTGGTTTTAAACCAATGTGATTTGAGGAATCCCAGAACTACGTTGAGATCCCACAGTGCCACTGGAGGCACAAAAGGGGGTTGTATATGCAATACTCCCTTGACAAACTTCTGGACTTCAGGAACTGAAGCCAATTCTTTCTGGAAGAAAATCGACAGGGCCGAAATTTGAACCTTAATGGACCCCAATTTGAGGCCCATAGACACTCCTGTTTGCAGGAAATGCAGGAAACGACCGAGTTGAAATTTCTTTGTGGGGCCTTCCTGGCCTCACACCACGCAACATATTTTCGCCACATGTGGTGATAATGTTGTGCGGTCACCTCCTTTCTGGCTTTGACCAGGGTAGGAATGACCTCTTCCGGAATGCCTTTTTCCCTTAGGATCCGGCTTTCCACCGCCATGCCGACAAACGCAGCTGCGGTAAGTCTTGGAACAGACATGGTACTTGCTGAAGCAAGTCCCTTCTTAGCGGCAGAGGCCATAAGACCTCTGTAAGCATCTCTTGAAGTTCCGGGTACCAAGTCCTTCTTGGCCAATCCGGAGCCATGAGTATAGTTCTTACTCCTCCACGTCTTATAATTCTCAGCACCTTAGGTATGAGAAGCAGAGGAGGGAACACATACACCGACTGGTACACCCACGGTGTTACCAGAACGTCCACAGCTATTGCCTGAGGGTCTCTTGACCTGGCGCAATACCTGTCCCGTTTTTTGTTCAGACGGGACGCCATCATGTCCACCTTTGGTATTTCCCAACGGTTTACAATCATGTGGAAAAAACTTCCCGATGAAGTTTCCACTCTCCCGGGTGGAGGTCGTGCCTGCTGAGGAAGTCTGCTTCCCAGTTTCCATTCCCGGGATGAAACACTGCTGACAGTGCTATCACATGATTTTCCGCCCAGCGAAAAGTCCTTGCAGTTTTTGCCATTGCCCTCCTGCTTCTTGTGTCGCCCTGTCTGTTTACGTGGGCGACTGCCGTGATGTTTTTCCCACTGGATCAATACCGGCTGACCTTGAAGCAGAGGTCTTGCTAAGCTTAGAGCATTATAAATTTAC
The DNA here is from genome assembly GCF_028390025.1 of Pseudophryne corroboree. Lineage (NCBI taxonomy): Eukaryota > Metazoa > Chordata > Amphibia > Anura > Myobatrachidae > Pseudophryne > Pseudophryne corroboree. The sequence continues at coordinate 479,571,697 of NC_086451.1, forward strand.
CCTTAGCTCCAGTATATTTATGTGGAGAAAAGTCTCCAGACTTGATCACACTCCCTGGAAATTTTTTCCTTGTGTGACTGCTCCCCAGCCTCTCGGGCTGGGCTCCGTGGTCACCAGCATCCAATCCTGAATGCCGAATCTGCGGCCCTCTAGAAGATGAGCACTCTATAACCACCACAGGAGAGACACCCTTGTCCTTGGATATAGGGTTATCCGCTGATGCATCTGAAGATGCGATCCGGACCATTAGTCCAGCAGATCCCACTGAAAAATTCTTGCGTGAAATCTGCCGAATGGAATTGCTTCGTAGGAAGCCACCATTTTTACCAGGACCCTTGTGCAATGATGCACTGTTTTTAGGAGGTTCCTGACTAGCTCGGATAACTCCCTGGCTTTCTCTACCGGGAGAAACACCTTTTTCTGGACTGTGTCCAGAATCATCCCTAGGCACAGCAGACGTGTCGTCGGGATCAGCTGCGATTTTGGAATATTTAGAATCCACCCGTGCTGTTGTAGCAGTATCCGAGATAGTGCTACTCCGACCTCCAACTGTTCCCTGGACTATGCCCTTATCAGGAGATCGTCCAAGTAAGGGATAATTAAGACGCCTTTTCTTCGAAGAAGAATCATCATTTCGGCCATTACCTTGGTAAAGACCCGGGGTGCCGTGGACAATCCAAACGGCAGCGTCTGAAACTGATAGTGACAGTTCTGCACCACGAACCTGAGGTACCCTTAGTGAGAAGGGCAAATTTGGGACATAGAGGTAAGCATCCCTGATGTCCCGGGACACTATATAGTCCCCTTCTTCCTGGTTCGTTATCACTGCTCTGAGTGACTCCATCTTGATTTGAACCTTTGTAAGTGTTCAAAAAAATTTTTAGAATAAGTCTCACCTAGCCTTCTGGCTTCAGTACCACAATATAGTGTGGAATAATACCCCTTTTCTTGTAGTAGGAGGGGTAATTTAATTATCACCTGCTGGGAATACAGCTTGTGAATTTTTTTCCATACTGCCTCCTTGTCGGAGGGAGACCTTGGTAAAGCAGACTTCAGGAGCCTGCGAAGGGGAAACGTCTCGACATTCCAATCTGTACCCCTGGGATACTACTTGTAGGATCCAGGGGTCCTGTACGGTCTCAGCGCCATGCTGAGAACTTGTCAGAAGCGGTGGAACGCTTCTGTTCCTGGGAATGGGCTGCCTGCTGCAGTCTTCTTCCCTTTCCTCTATCCCTGGGCAGATATGATCTTATAGGGACGAAAGGACTGAGGCTGAAAAGACGGTGTCTTTTTCTGCAGAGATGTGACTTAGGGTAAAAACGGCGGATTTTCCAGCAGTTGCCGTGGCCACCAGGTCCGATGGACCGACCCCAAATAACTCCTCTTCCTTTATACGGCAATACACCTTTGTGCCGTTTGGAATCTGCATCACCTGACCACTGTCGTGTCCATAACATCTTCTGGCAGATATGGACATCGCATTTACTCTTGATGCCAGAGTGCAAATATCCCTCTGTGCATCTCGCATATATAGAAATGCATCCTTTAAATGCTCTATAGTCAATAAAATACTGTCCCTGTCAAGGGTATCAATATTTTTAGTCAGGGAATCCGACCAAGCCACCCCAGCTCTGCACATCCAGGCTGAGGCGATCGCTGGTCGCAGTATAACACCAGTATGTGTGTATATACTGTTTATGATATTTTCCAGCCTCCTGTCAGCTGGTCCTTGAGGACGGCCCTATCTATAGACGGTACCGCCACTTGTTTTGATAAGCGTGTGAGCGCCTTATCCACCCTAAGGGGTGTTTCCCAACGCGCCCTAACTTCTGGCGGGAAAGGGTATACCGCCCATAATTTTCTATCGGGGGGAACCCACGCATCATCACACACTTTATTTAATTTATCTGATTCAGGAAAAACTACGGTAGTTTTTTCACATCCCACATAATACCCTCTTTTGTGGTACTTGTAGTATCAGAAATATGTAACACCTCCTTCATTGCCTTTAACGTGTGGCCCTAATAAGGAATACGTTTGTTTATTCACCGTCGACACTGGATTCAGTGTCCCTGTCTGTGTCTGTGTCGACCGACTAAAGTAAACGGGCGTTTTAAAACCCCTGACGGTGTCTTTGAGACGTCTGGACCGGTACTAATTGTTTGTCGGCCGTCTCATGTCGTCAACCGACCTTGCAGCGTGTTGACATTTTCACGTAATTCCCTAAATAAGCCATCCATTTCGGTGTCGACTCCCTAGAGAGTGACATCACCATTACAGGCAATTGCTCCGCCTCCTCACCAACATCGTCCTCATACATGTCGACACACACGTACCGACACACAGCACACACACAGGGAATGCTCTGATAGAGGACAGGACCCACTAGCCCTTTGGAGAGACAGAGGGAGAGTTTACCAGCACACACCAAAAACGCTATAATTATATAGGGACAACCTTATATAAGTGTTTTCCCTTATAGCATCTTTTTTATTATTTCTAACGCCAAATTAGTGTCCCCCCTCTCTGTTTTAACCCTGTTTCTGTAGTGCAGTGCAGGGGAGAGCCTGGGAGCCTTCCCTCCAGCCTTTCTGTGAGGGAAAATGGCGCTGTGTGCTGAGGAGATAGGCCCCGCCCCTTTTTCGGCGGCCTCGTCTCCCGCTCTTAACGGATTCTGGCAGGGGTTAAATATCTCCATATAGCCTCCGGAGGCTATATGTGAGGTATTTTTAGCCAAAATAGGTATTCATTTGCCTCCCAGGGCGCCCCCCTCCCAGCGCCCTGCACCCTCAGTGACTGCCGTGTGAAGTGTGCTGAGAGGAAAATGGCGCACAGCTGCAGTGCTGTGCGCTACCTTTAGAAGACTGAGGAGTCTTCTGCCGCCGATTCTGGACCTCTTCTTACTTCAGCATCTGCAAGGGGGCCGGCGGCAAGGCTCCGGTGACCATCCAGGCTGTACCTGTGATCGTCCCTCTGGAGCTGATGTCCAGTAGCCAAGAAGCCAATCCATCCTGCACGCAGGTGAGTTCACTTCTTCTCCCCTAAGTCCCTCGTTGCAGTGATCCTGTTGCCAGCAGGACTCACTGTAAAATAAAAAACCTAAGCTAAACTTTTCTAAGCAGCTCTTTAGGAGAGCCACCTAGATTGCACCCTTCTCGGCCGGGCACAAAAATCTAACTGGCTTGGAGGAGGGTCATAGGGGGAGGAGCCAGTGCACACCACCTGATCGGAAAGCTTTACTTTTGTGCCCTGTCTCCTGCGGAGCCGCTATTCCCCATGGTCCTTTCAGGAACCCCAGCATCCACTAGGACGATAGAGAAAAGGGAAGTTCGGCTCCATAGTGGGCACTCCAAGGTGACCAGATACGATTAAAGAGGGCTGCTTTATCATGAATAATTGAGGAGATACGTTCCATTCTGTAGGTGGACCTCTCCCCACTTTGTAATGCTATTTTCCCAGTTCATTTTATGGAAAGACTTGCAAGAGCAGTGCGATTTGTCATCGCTGATTGAATTGATCGAATCTCAGGTGCGCCAATGAATGCGAAGTGTGTGAATTTAGAGGTGAAGTTAGCGCATTTAACGCCTTTTGCAAACTCGCACCTTACAGTAATTGAATTCCCCCCAAAATCTCTCTGAGATGGAGCGCAGCCAGTGTCGGACAAATAAGTTATATAAATCTGACAATAAGCTATTCGCCTGTGATAATGATATGATGCACTGTGCAGTGATGGTGAGACAGAACTCCTGATTTCCATGCTCCGAATCACTGATACATCTGTTCTTTACTCGCTGCAGCCTCGCGGTTCTCTTTCCGCACATTAATTGGAATTAGCAGAACTCTAGATAACTGACAACTGCAATCTTATGTTCCTCAGAAGCCTATCTATATAATAATTAAGGCCTGTACCGTGTCAGACATGCACATCCCCCCCTACAGTTCCCAGTGCAGTGACGGGACAGACCGGCCGGATAGGAAAGCGGTCAAGTCTACACCTGGAACAGACTGGATTAAGTAAGCAGCGTATCCAGGAAGGCTGCAGAGGAGCAGAGGTGATCCGGAAATGCAGAGTCCCTTTACTAGTGTATTAATGACAACACATTTCCCCCATTAAATATAATTTCTGCTTACGGAATACTGTAACAATAAGAGATTATTTCAGTTTGAGATATATTAAAAGTCTCCAGCGGCGATTGCCCATCCCAGCAACGGGTAACAAGCTAAGTGACACCGTATGCTATTACTTTACTTGGCAGATCGGACCCGGCTTTCTCACTGCGTATCCATGTTCGGCGCATACGCAAGTGGGTGACGCATGCGCACAGCTACAGTGACTGGTGACGCAGGAAGCTAACTAGTCAGTATCGCTGGGGCCATTGATTGTCGCTTTCATGCTTTGATAATATTTGATGAATGCCGGCAATATAGGATTATTTTGTTACTGTGGCAATAAAACATAATGATTATTGCAGCGATTGGGAGCTTCCTGATAAATAAGCCCCTAACCGCTGTAACTATGTGACTTTGGTCCAGAGCACAATTAGAAAGAATCAACTGGTGTTTAGAAATAGTTACTGTCATTTCAAACAAACAAAAGACCAAATGACAAAGCAGCTAAAGTTACACAACCACACAGGCATTAATGAGTGCGATTGTTACATAAATCAGATATCAGCCGCTAAACTGGAAAACTGCAGAATCTACATTAATGTCAATCTGTATTTCCCGACAAAGTTGTGATTTGTGTCGGGAAGAGAATCTCTCACATCAGTCAGGGGCGCAATCTACACGCTCGGAATTAAGCTGCAACCTCGGCGCGGAGTAGGCAGATTAACAAGGGGAATTAGAGGGCAAGGCAAATCTTTTTTAATTAATATTACCCAATTGTTAAGTTTACGTTTATTACACCAAAACAATGTTCTGAAAGTCTGCAGAGGGCACTATGGGGTATATTTACTAAAGGTCGATTTCATCGATTTTTGCTGGTTCCAAATCAATGAAAAATGATCTACATTGCCGTTTCGGGGACTGAACACACAATTACTAACACATGATTTTTTTAAAGTACATTTTTAAATGTTAGTAAATATATTTCCGCCCCAAGAACCCAACATCGATTTACATTGATTTTCAACGCTTTGAAACTGAGAGAAAAAAATAAATACATTGATGAAACTTGACCTTCAATAAATAAACCACTTATTGGGCCTAATTCAGGCTGGGTCGCAAAGTAAATGCAAACGCCTCTCTGCCTATCAATCAGGCAGAGGCATTTGCCTTGGAAATGCTCCGATTCCAAAACGGAGTGTTGCGGGGGGCGGCGGCGGCAGGGAAACAGGGGCGGTGGCATCCAAACGGGGGAGCATGAGCGCGATCGGGGCAGCTGCGTGATGTCACACGCAGCCGCTCTGATCAAAAGATGGCGGCTTACCTCCTGCTGTCGCAGCCAGGCTTCCCTACTTACTGCGGTCATGATATGATTGCAGCGCAATCACAATTCGTGCAGCGGTTAGCATCTGGGTGGTCTTGCCCTGTGATGGGCCGACCCCAGCAGGTGAGACTAAGGATTGCAAACTCAGCTAAAAAGCAGAATTTGCAAATCTTACTGAATAGGGTAAATAGTCTAAATTGAAATGAATGGACCAGGACACACAGACAAGATGCGACTTTCCTTACAATTGCACGGTTGCCTGCAGCGTCCCAAGCATCGGCGCGTGGTACAATAATATCGTAGCGCTCATTAAGTAAATGGTAGACTATGCTTCATCCAGGCTTTGTGACCGCTACTCTGCATTATACGGTCACACTGCAAGGTTTTATCTCATATTGACGACCTTTTGGATCGCCCTTCCAGGAGACTCCCAAGAGAAGGTACAAAGGGCAATGCCGGGAGCCACGATGATAAGAATCACCCCATCAAACCCTCGCCCTCTGTACAACAAGGAGAGGCAGGACGTGGCGGTGTGGCTTACTCGCCCAGGAGGAACCTCCCAGACATCCCGGGGGGTGTCGCATCACCACAGCGCACGAGCCCCAAGGGTGACGGGAAAGAAATACAACATTGTTGGAACAAAATATAAATATACTGTAGTCCTGGCAAGGTGTACTAGTATAAATGGGGGATTAAAGTGCAGGGTACGTAACAGCATGTGTGGTATGTCATGTCAACATGCATGAGGACGACATGAGAATGTCAACAGTGACCATGTCAACTTTCCTAATGTCTACTTAGATGACATGTCAACATGATGACGCCCCTAGTGGCCCAATGGTCACCTACCTGGTCCAGGCAGCAGCAGCGTCTCCAACGACGTCTTCCAGATCCCGATGACCATGTGACAAGAACTTCTGATGAGAATTCTCCTCCTACCCCTAACCCTCCTGTGATACCTACTCATTCCCCCCCCTAGTGCCTACCCATACCCCTACCCAGTACCTAACCCTAGCCCTCCTGTGATGCCTACCCATTCCCCACCCCCAGTACCTACCCATACCCTTACCCAGTACGTAACCTTAGCCCTCCTGTGATGCTTACCCATTCCCCACCCCCAGTGCCTACCCATACCCCTACCCAGTACGTAACCCTAGCCCTCCTGTGATGCCTACCCATTCCCCACCCCCAGTGCCTACACATACCCCTACCCAGTACGTAACCCTAGCCCTCCTGTGATGCCTACCCATTCCCCACCCCCAGTGCCTACCCATACCCCTACCCAGTACCTAACCCTAGCCCTCCTGTGATGCCTACCCATTCCCCACCCCCAGTACCTACCCATACCCCTACCCAGTACCTAACCCTAGCCCTCCTGTGATGCTTACCCATTCCCCACCCCTAGTGCCTACCCATACCCCTACCCAGTACCTAACCCTAGCCCTCCTGTGATGCCTACCCATTTCCCCCCCTAGTGCCTACCCATACCCCTACCCAGTACCTAACCCTAGCCCTCCTGTGATGCGTACCCATTCCCCACCCCCCAGTACCTACCCATACCCCTACCCAGTACCTAACCCTAGCCCTCCTGTGATGCTTACCCATTCCCCACCCCCAGTGTCTACCCATACCCCTACCCAGTACCTAACCCTCCTGTGATGCCTACCCATTCCCCAGTGCCTACCCATACCCCTACCCAGTACCTAATCCTAGCCCTCCTGTGATGCTTACCCATTCCCCACCCCCAGTACCTACCCATACCCCTACCCAGTACCTAACCCTAACCCTCCTGTGATGCCTACCCATTCCCCACCCCCAGTGCCTACCCCTACCCAGTACCTAACCCTAACCCTCCTGTGATGCTTACCCATTCCCCACCCCCAGTGCCTACCCATGCCCCTACCCAGTACCTAACCCTAGCCCTCCCGCCGGCACCTACCCATACCCTCCCCCTAGAGCCTAACCCCACTGTAACATTCGCATTCTGAGAAAGACATTGGGGCAGATGTATTAATCCTGGAGAAGTGATAAAGAAGTGATACTGTAAGTGTAAGGTGATAATGCACCAGCCAATCAGCTCTTAACTGTCATTTTTCAAACCTGAAATGATTGGCTGGTGCGTTATCACCTTCCACTTATCACTGCTTTATCACTTCTCCAGACTTAATACATCTGCCCTAATATTTCACCTGGTGACATTTCATTTTGTATTGAATTCTGAAAATGACAAAACAAATGCAGAGGTCCAAAAACAATAAAAAAGTAAATTACCGTATATACTCGAGTATAAGTCGACCCGAATATAAGCCGAGGCACCTAATTCTACCACAAAAACCTGGGAAAACTTATTGACTCGAGTATAAGCCTAGGGTGGGAAACGCAGCTCTACCCGTACACAGACCTCATACTGCCAGATATACCCCCACAGTGCCAGATGTGCCCCACAGTGCCAGACGTGCCCCACAGTGCCAGACGTGCCCCACAGTGCCAGGTGTGCCAGATATGCCCCACAGTGCCAAATGTGCCAGATATGCCCCACAGTGCTAGCGCGGGAGCCACGGAGGGTAAGTATCTGTCTTCTGAAGGAGGGACACGGAGAGCGAAGCGCGTGGCTCTCCTGTGTCCGTGGCATGTTAAAGGAAGTGCCGGTTCGTGCACTTCCTTTAACACACACACACGCCGCTGCCGCCGGAGATGCAGGAGGGACACAGGAGAGGCGCGTGCTGTGCCCTCCGTGTCCCTCCTAACGCTGACTCGAGTATAAGCCGAAGTGGCTTGTTCAGCACAAAAAAAAGTGCTGAAAAAGTCGGCTTATACTCGAGTATATACGGTAATAATGATCTGTTGAATTGCATTAACACTTCTCCTACAATTACAAACAGACCATTATCAATATCAATGGGCAGCACGGATGGTGTAGTGGTTAGCATTACTTCCTCACATCACTGAGGTCATGGGTTCAATTCCCACCATGGCCCTAACTGTGTGGAGTTTGTATATTCTCCCCGTACTTGCGTGGGTTTCCTCCCACAATCCAAAAATATACTGGTAGGTTAACTGTCTCCAAACAAAAATTAACCCTAGTTAATTAAGAAAGAATTAAGGTTCAAAAAGGGTTGAGATTACCTAAAGGGTAAAAAAACAGGGGCAGACTAGATGGGCCAAGTGGTTCTTATCTGCCGTCAAATTCTATGTTTCTATGATGTGTGTGCTGTACATGTTGTAGAGAATAGATTGTAAGCTCCACTGGGGCAGGGAAAGATGTGAATGGGCAAATATTCTCTGTACGGCGCTGCGGAATATGTGTGCGCTATATAAATAACTGGTAATAATAATAAATCAATCAATCGCTGTAACTGTTATATTGGTGCATTACCAGGAGAGGGTGGATGGGAACAGAGCATAATGTCTATATCTATAAGAACGGAGGGGGGAGACAATAGTTGCGGGATGGTCACTTTCAGGAAAGCCCCAGCCTCACTGCACTGTCTAGGATACAGGGATGAATTAACTGCAACGTCGGCACTCCCAGCGGAGGAGGTACAATGATTCAGCTCAAGGGAATCTGCAATTACATGCTAATCAAATAATGGCTGTATATTAATAATAAACAATATAAGCGATGGCTGAAGCACACAGAGGTCAGCCCCCCTCACGTATTCAGCACCCCCCCCAGTTTGGACAGCGTGTGATTCTCAGATTACTTCCCACATTTCCCTATGAATTAGAGGCACTGGAGCTGTAACCTCGACGCTGAGATAATGCAGAAATCCCGCTGTAAAGTCAGTGAACTGGTGCGAGCAAAGGCAGCGGCACCTGCGAGCGCAGGCTGTCACATGGCACACGCAGCCCCCTGAGCCTCCGGGCTGCAGCTGCCGGCTGAGGAAGCAGTTGGAGCAGCTCGTTCTGTTCTGCTCCCCCGAGACCAACAGAAAGCTCCTCACTCTCCTGCGCTGGAACCTTCCTATCCAGGAGGTGCGAGAAGGAGCCTTTGTATCGCTGGCGGCAGGGTGGGGCTGAGGGGAGAGGACCACACATATATTCAGCAATATACAGTGACTTCCAATGTACTAGGCTGTACACCGTTATTATCTTCATTTATGTATACAGTGCTGTACACACACACACACACACACACACACACACACACACATTACACAGAAAGTGTATCAGTCACATCAGTCCCTGCCCCAGTGGTGCTTACACTCTATGGGAGACATTTACTAAGCAGTGATAAGAGTGGAGAAGTGAGCCAGTGGAGAAGTGGCCCCATCAACCAATCAGCAGCTATGTATAATTTTATAGTATGCAAATTATAGATGTTACTTCAGTGCTGATTGGTTGCCACTTATCACTGCTTAGTAAATGTCCCCCTATATTCCTTATCACATGTATACACACACACACTTAGGCTGGATTTGGTCAGTATGTTTTTAGGGCGTGAGGGAGTAGAGCCAGGTGCCATGAGAATATAGCGGCATCGCCAGGCCCTTGCCCAATATTTGCACTGGGGTCCAGTGTTGCACGTAACCCGGGTTATCCAGTGACCGTCTATTCCAGAGAATTACATGACACCCCCATCTAATCATGGATGAACCATGTATGACGGGGTGACATCACCATCCAGTAACGGGCTATCCTCATACAGCATTCTGCTTATCAAGGAGCTAGCACAGTGACTGGCAATGTGATTAACCACAACCCTGGCCCTGCTGCTAAATGGCGCTATTCTCATAGAGGGGGCGGGACCATAACATCACAAATTGAACTATCATGGCCCCGCCTACTTCAGAGGGGTACTGGACTGGATCTGGGTGAGAACTTGCATAGATTCAGATGACGGGTAGACATTCCGGGAGGGCAGGCAAGTATCACCAACCTACTCTATAGGATGAGCCATAAATACAAAGTCCCTACATGCACACGACAAGCGGATTTGGGTTCTCCCCCTTGTGCCGGAAGCAGTGCAACTCAGAACATTTCCAGGAGCTTCTCATAGGAATGAACAAGGGAAGCATGTATTTTGTAATGAAAGAAATCACAATTTTACTATAAGCAGAATTTATATCCAATGTTGCAGAGAGTAAGACGCCATAACTGTCCGGGAGGCGCCTTATCTCACGGTTATAACAGCTGAAATCACAAACTTCAGACTGAAACGTAATTCCGCTATGGGATAGGGTGTGAATAAGCCCCCCTCGCAAGGTGCATGATGCACAGTTCCATTTAAAACAAAATATATAAATAAAACAACCCAGTGTATTCCAGCGAGGACTCTCCACTCTCAGGCGCCGCCTCCGCCAACTACACCGCAGAGGAAGATCTGCGCAATCGCACACTGAGAAAGTGTCAGCCTCAGACATTCTACCTAAACGGAGCTTTATATTACTCATAAGTACCGCTGAGGCCAGAACCAGGATAATTGGAATAAGACCCTGGAAACATATGGCTGTGATTTTCGCCAGTAGGTACCTCTTTTCCGTAGTTGTGCTCGCTGGTACTCAGCCACCTTAACACGCGGTAACAGCATCTTACACCTATTTCTGACGCCATCACAGAAAGATAATGAAATTAGCCAGGTAACGGAGAACGAAGTATGCAGAGCAGAAGGTACTCCCAATGAGTTGTAGTGCAAACCCAAAGCACAGGGTCAGGGCAGGCAGTGGTCTCGGAAACAAGGTCAGGGCAGGCAGTGGTCTCGGTAACAAGGTCAGGTCTCGGTAACAAGGTCAGGGCAGGCAGTGGTCTCGGTAACAAGGTCAGGGCAGGCAGTGGTCTCGGAAACAAGGTCAGGGCAGGCAGTGGTCTCGGTAACAAGGTCAGGGCAGGCAGTGGTCTCGGTAACAAGGTCAGGGCAGGCAGTGGTCTCGGTAACAAGGTCAGGTCTCGGTAACAAGGTCAGGGCAGGCAGTGGTCTCGGTAACAAGGTCAGGGCAGGCAGTGGTCTCGGTAACAAGGTCAGGGCAGGCAGTGGTCTCGGAAACAAGGTCAGGGCAGGCAGTGGTCTCGGAAACAAGGTCAGGGCAGGCAGTGGTCTCGGAAACAAGGTCAGGGCAGGCAGTGGTCTCGGAAACAAGGTCAGGGCAGGCAGTGGTCTCGGAAACAAGGTCAGGGCAGGCAGTGGTCTCGGAAACAAGGTCAGGGCAGGCAGTGGTCTCGGAAACAAGGTCAGGGCAGGCAGTGGTCTCGGAAACAAGGTCAGGGCAGGCAGTGGTCTCGGAAACAAGGTCAGGGCAGGCAGTGGTCTCGGAAACAAGGTCAGGGCAGGCAGTGGTCTCGCAAACAGGGTCAGGGCAGGCAGTGTTCTCGGTGACAAGGTCAGGGCAGGCAGTGGTCTCAGAAACAGGGTCAGGGCAGGCACTGGTCTCAGAAACAGGGTCAGGGCAGGCAGACTACATGAGCAGTGTGCAACCTGTTCAGTACGTTATATTGGGGTGGGGGTACCCCATCTGCACTGCTCTGTAGACTCTATAAGGATGATGCTATTACTGACTCTGTGCGGAGAGGCTGGTGTATAGGGCGGGCAGGGATCCAGGTCATTTACATATATTCCGTTTCTAATAGTCGAGCTTCCAGGTGTAAAGCACCTCTAGCGAATGTAACTCCGATAGGGAAGTAGAACGTCAGCAGTGGATGTGGAGGCTCCGTTTATAATGGGGAATAATCCTGAGGCAAAAGTACATATCCCACTAAGTCTGTCAACAGTTACATCAGCCAAACCCACATGAAACAACTGCAATATAAAGACTCGCTGTGTTTCCTTACCTGTTATTATATTCCCCAGTTCATAATAAAAGTTGGTTTATTGCGCACTACTTACATCTGTTTCACACTCTGAGACCATATAATATGAGAGGTTTACCAGCCTGTGATGTGGTGACATCCACCCCCTGTATGTATGTATGTATGTATGTATGTATGTGTGTATATATATATATATATATATATATATATTTTTTTTTTTTTTTATTTTTTTTTTCAATTTAAACAGTGTCAAATGATACATTGTTCTTTATTTGGTTTGTAATTGGCTGCAATGTTGTTATTAGTTAGTACTTAATACTTTGGGGAGGACAATGATGGGAGGCTTGAGTTGCGGTACCAATTAATCACACCCCCCTTAAAAAGCAAACCCAGACTGGGACAAGGGTATCCGGCCACGTGGGCGTGGTGTCACATTTTCTGGGTACGAGCCACGTGCTTCAAACGTGCTAATCTTTCCCCAAGCTTCTTACCTCCCCTAAAAACATGCTGACTGACCCGAGACAGGTGCTTGCAGCACCCACCCACTCCTGCCACCGAGGACATACCTCCCAACGTCCTGGGAGTCAGGACATGAGTTCCTACTATCTGCATAGTCCCCTCAAATGGCCTAATTCAGACCTGATCGCTCGCTAGGGTTTTTCGCTGCGCTGCGATCAGGTCAGAACTGCGCATGCGTATGCACCGCAATGCACAGACGCGTCATACGGGTACAAAGCGGATCATTGCTGTGCGATGGGTTTTACGAAGAATCCATTTGCACGGGCGATCGCAAGGAAATTGACAGGAAGAGGGCGTTTGTGGGCGGCAACTGACCGTTTTCCGGGAGTGGTTGGAAAAACACAGGCGTGTCCAAGCGTTTGCAGGGACGGTGTCTGACGTCAATTCCGGACAGGCTGAAGTGATCGCAGCGGCTGAGTAAGTTCTGGGCTGCGCAGAAACTGCACAAAACTTTTTTGTACCGCTCGGCTGCACATGCGATCGCACACTTGCAAAGTAAAAATACACTCCCCTATAGGCGGCGACTATCTGATCGCAGCGCTGCAAAAAAACCCTAGCGAGCGATCAGGTCTGAATTAGGCCCACTGTCTATACAGTTTTAATTTGTATTCATGAAATAAGAGCAAAAAAACACAAAAACATGATTTTCAGTTTGGGCTGGGCTGCGTCACATGATTCATCGCCCCAGGGCAATTCACACCTCACCTCATACAGGTGGTCCCGATTACCCAGCATGGGGTGTAGAAAAGGGAAAAGCAGATTCTGTACCTCTCCAGAAGGCAGCAGGACGCAACATACAGACGTGCATCGCTGCAACATATCGCAGGGGAGTAACTGCAAAACATTTCCAGGAGAAGATTGCTGGAATCTATGTACGTGAATAGGAAAATAATTGAAATTAAGCCGCACTGAAACAACACATGGAATAAGAACAGTCTTCAGGTATTTATATTTTCTTGCACCCGTTTTAACCCCCCCAAAAATTCCCTTAGATAACTGTGGAAACCGCTAACTTTGTAAGGAACAGACGTTGCCCCTTAGGCTACACCCAGCGCTACTGTAAAACCAACGAGTGAAATTAAGTTGATAATCCTGTAAATGAGCGCAGTTATAATTCATTGCGTTACAGATGTGGGAGGACACGACGGGTGATACATTACACATGTACAGCTTCATTCTGTAAACATGTTAGCGACTGGCCTGCGTTAGTAATTAGTATTTATGGCCACAGGAGAGGGACCCGGTTTAAAAAAAAAAAAAAGTGACATGAAATTGATCTGTTTGGGTCGCCATAGTAACCGGCTGCCTCCATCGCATCGTCTCTGGTGCGTTTGCCCGCTTACGTTACATCCATGTGTAGAAACACAGCCACGGGCGGCGCGGGGGAACCGTTCAATAATGCAGAAAGATGTTTAAATGTCAGAGCCACTTTGTCCGGACTAACGGGAGAATAGATAAATAGCCGGATAAACAGCAGTTATATTCCCCCCACCCCTTCCGTCTCTCAGAAAACTGTTTGGCGCGAGGGTGTAAATATGGAGCGCACTCTACCACCGGCCCCAAATGCAAATGCGGCTAGTGATACCATATTAGGCTGTCAACTCATAATAATGGCTAATAATGACCGGTGATTTATGAGATGACACCATGGAAACAGAGTCTCCCTGTACCCACGGTTACCTTCATGAAAGATTCCTGTCGGCTCATACTATAATTCACATACGATTAACCTCTTTCCTGATGGGCTCAATTAGGCTAAAAAGTCTATCGTAGGAATACGGGAAATGACCTCAGAGCGTAGTGGGCTGCATTGCTGATTCGGGACATAACTGAAGTTCTAACAGAAATACAAATTATACTGTACCTCACATGCAGAAAGGAGGCAGATACTCATCTACTCATTCGCTATGAACTAGTGACATCACCGAGGTACGAGGCACTCCGCTTACAAATCCCTGCTCAAGCAATGCACCATGGCTATGGCCTCAGACTTATCGGATGTAAATATAACTACGGGAACCAGGGCCGGCTCAAGACACACTTGAGTAGTGCAGCCACGTCGGGTACCAAGACTTATGAGGCACCCGGAGGTGCGGCCATATTGATACACCACCAAGCAAGTCGCCGCAAAACATTATTAGTGGCGGGCCTGGCAATGTGTATGTGCCCATATCAACGCTAAGTGAGAAACTCCAAAAATTCTCACACAAGATGTCAGTATACCTGGGGCCAACCCTGATGGACACTGCCCAAACTACATGCCCTGGGGCCAACCCTGATGGACACTGCTCAAACTACATGCCCTGGGGCCAACCCTGATGGACACTGCCCAAACTACATGCCCTGGGGCCAACCCTGATGGACACTGCCCAAACTACATGCCCGGGGGCCAACCCTGATGGACACTGCCCAAACTACATGCCCGGGGGCCAACCCTGATGGACACTGCCCAAACTACATGCCCGGGGGCCAACCCTGATGGACACTGCCCAAACTACATGCCCGGGGGCCAACCCTGATGGACACTGCCCAAACTACATGCCCGGGGGCCAACCCTGATGGACACTGCCCAAACTACATGCCCGGGGGCCAACCCTGATGGACACTGCCCAAACT
This sequence comes from Pseudophryne corroboree, assembly GCF_028390025.1. Taxonomy (NCBI): domain Eukaryota; kingdom Metazoa; phylum Chordata; class Amphibia; order Anura; family Myobatrachidae; genus Pseudophryne; species Pseudophryne corroboree. The sequence goes on from NC_086451.1 coordinate 479,587,007, forward strand.
ACATGACCGGGGGCCAACCCTGATGGACACTGCCCAAACTACATGCCCTGGGGCCAACCCTGATGGACACTGCCCAAACTACATGCCCTGGGGCCAACCCTGATGGACACTGCCCAAACTACATGCCACCAACATTTTTTTGAAAGTGGGAAACAATCACACATCAAAAATGGGTTGTGACTGTGTTACGTGGACTATGGTGTTCTAAGGGCTACCAGGTGATTCTTGGTGACGCTCATACAATTACCCTTGCCCAGCAGTCTTTTAGCCTCCTGCAATGTTAGGCTTCACCTTTAGCTGCCGCCATTCCAGGGTGAATTAGGTCCATCCCGTACTCAGATGCCCCCAGGTCTTATGTAAGGACAAGGCGACTATTGGAGGCTGGGCAAGAGTAAATGCAGTATGGTGAGTAGGGAGGCCAATCCCGGGCCGTTTTTTCAATCCCGGGATTTGGGATTGAAAAACGCTCAATCCCAGGATTCCCGGGATCCCGGGATTGCAGTAGGGATCAGTGAAAAAGGGTGTAGGGAGCAGCGCTGGAGGGTAGGTAGCGGCGCGGGAGGGTGTAGGTAGCGGCGCGGGAGGGTGTAGGTAGCTGGGCAGGAGGATGTAGGTAGCGCTGCGGGAGGGTGTAGGTAGCGCTGAGGGAGGGTGTAGGTAGCGCTGAGGGAGGGTGTAGGTAGAGCTGGGCGGGAGGGTGTAGGGAGCTGGGCGGGAGGGTGTAGGTAGCTGGGCGGGAGGGTGTAGGTAGCTGGGCGGGAGGGTGTAGGTAGCGCTGCGGGAGGGTGTAGGTAGCTGGGCGGGAGGATGTAGGTAGCGCTGCGGGAGGGTGTAGGTAGCTGGGCGGGAGGGTGTAGGTAGCGCTGCGGGAGGGTGTAGGTAGCTCTGCTGGAGTGTGTAGTTAAAGGGGGGAGGCTGTTAGCACTGCACGGAGGGAGGGTGGGTGTAAGTAATACCACTTACTATTAGGTGGGCGGCAGCCATGGACACACTGAACGCGGCGGCATTTCAAATGAAGCGCCGGCCGCCAGCCAACCAGAGCTGGCAGACCGGCAGCCAATCAGGGATGCGGCCGCAGCAGTCGCTCCTGATTGGCTGCCGCTGCTGCGGCAGCTTCCCTGAATGGCTGCCGGTCCGCCAGCTCTGATTGGCTGGCGGCCGGCGCTACATTTGAAGTGCCACCGCGTTCAGCGTTTGTCTATGGCTGCCGCCCGCCTAATAGTAAGTAGTATTACTTACACACCCACCCTCCCGCACATGCGCAATGTAATCCCGTGAATCCCAGGATTGGATGCTCCAATCCCGGGATTCAAATCCCGGCATTTTTGGGCCCAAATCCTGGGATCCCGCCGATCCCGATCCTGGGATTGGCCTCCCTAATGGTGAGACGTTCACTGAACACAACCTTGATAACGCTGTTCAATGCACAGACAGAGATAATAAACAAATGCACGTGAGTGCAACAATGCACAGGTTGGAATAATAATTAACACAAACTGTATGTAAATGCAACAATGCACAGAGTGATATAAGCAACCAAACCATATATATATATATGCAACAATGCACAAGGTGGTAACAATTAAGAAATAAATGCGAAAGGCAAGAGCCTGTGTGGAAGCTCCACACAAAACCTGAATTCTAGGCAAGCTGGATCCGACCAGGAAAATGATCTAGACAGGGTTTCAGAATCTTAGGAGAAACAGGGCTGACAGGTTCTCACATGTAGCAGGAACTATAACCAGCAGATTGGGAGTGACCAGGAAGGGAATTTATATGTGGCTGCTCCAATCAGCCCCAGGAATCCAGAGAGGTAATGATTAAAGTAAAGGACGTGCAGCTGGACAGCTAGACACACAGAGGCAAACTACTAATTATTCAGCAGCAGAGGCTGAACACAGGGATACATGCAGGAATCTAGCTGCTGGAGTGTAGTAATACAGACGCGTCACTATCGGCTTGTAACAGACTGCGTCATATAACGGGTGTGCCCACGTCACACTGGGGAGGGAACACCTCCAGAGGCGGGACTAGTGCCTCTCTGCCCCCCCATCCGCTGGGAACACTCCTGATTTGTTGCACCTGTTACCAGGGTTGCCAGTCCCCTCTGCACGTCCTTGACGTTGGGATGAACATGAAGGTTGGCAGGACAGTCAGATAAGTCAGCGCCAATGACTGCTTGTAGGGTGTGTGAGTAGAGACCCTGGAGCGCTGATTACTTCTGCAGAGGGTTCTCCACCAGCCCCAGGTCACTCATCTTGGAGCGTGCAAATTTAGACTCTGATCTTGGAATGGGACGCAGAATATAATTGTTGCCCTCCCTCTGTTCACGGACCAACAAGCAGCTGAGACTGCGCACCATATCCTCGTCCTGTGTCCAGCTAGATCACACGTCTCTCAAAGTGATAGCGAAGCAGCTGCGCGGGTATCGGAGGCATCGCAGAGACGCCAATGCCACGAACCCTGTCTCATATAGGACAGGACCCAAAGGGCATGTACTATGTTGTAGCTCTGACAGATAAGACACAGGATAAGCAGTTAGTACAGAAGTGCAGGAATTTTGCACTGATAAATGCACGGTGGCGTTAGGAATTCGGGGATCGCAGCTGCCGCTAATCTGTGTCCTCTTGCAGCTGATTTCATATATGAAATAAGCTGTTCAGGCCTGTTTCCGAGTCGCACACAAAGCGGCCCTAAGTATCGTTGGCCGTGGCAGCCGGACTTACTATCTTATGCTAATGAAAGTATGCATACGGCTTATAGCTGCAATCGCCACGGTTTATCGCAAATCTGGTTAATGTTTACAATGGGGGTCATTCCGAGTTGTTCGCTCGGTAAAAATCTTCGCATCGCAGGGATTTTCCGCTTAATGCGCATGCGCAATGTCCGCACTGCGACTGCGGCAAGTAAATTTGCTATGCAGTTAGGAATTTTACTCACGGCTTTTTCATCGTTCTGGCGATCGTAATGTGATTGACAGGAAATGGGTGTTACTGGGCGGAAAACAGGCCGTTTTATGGGCGTGTGGGAAAAAACGCTACCGTTTCCGGAAAAAACGCAGGAGTGGCCGGAGAAACGGGGGAGTGTCTGGGCGAACGCTGGATGTGTTTGTGACGTCAAACCAGGAACGACAAGCACTGAACTGATCGCAGATGCCGAGTAAGTCTGGAGCTACTCAGAAACTGCTACGAGGTGTGTAATCGCAATATTGCGAATACATCGTTCGCAATTTTAAGATGCTAAGATTCACTCCCAGTAGGCGGCGGCTTAGCATGAGCAAATCTGCTAAAATCCGCTTGCGAGCGAACAACTCGGAATGACCCCCAATGTTTTTATTACAACCCTTAAAAAATAAAAGGAAGATTTAGTACTGAAGGTAGGATTGTTCCCTCATTGCCCAAATTCAGGATAAAGTGGGTAAGAAGTAAAAGCACCACTAGGCCGGCTCTGGTAGTTAAAACAATGGGCAAGGAGTCAATACGCTGTTCAGCGTAACCCTGACATTCCACGGACATCCTGGGGGGGAAAAAAAGAAAAAGTAAAGCTAGCCCCAAAGGGCTAACAATGGGGCTTGATTATATGCGCCCAAACGAGGATCCACTGATCATGTGGTACTCTTTACCCGAGCCCGGGCCATTTGAAGGGTCCCAGGTCCCGCTGCCCCTCCCCCATCCCCTGTTGCCGAGAGTCGCATTTTGTGAAGGAAGACAGAGGACTGACTCTCTCCCCAGCACACAGCAGCGCTAGAGGCAGCAGAAGTCAGTCTTCTCTCTCCCTGTGTAGGGGAGCTATCCCACCCGCCGGATCAGACACCGGCACCTCCCCCTGTGCGTTGCGTGCCGCATGTTAAATAGAATGTGTCATATTCTTTAAGAGAGGGATCTAGCCACACCTCTTCCACATTGACCACGGCCTGGGCCTGGCCAAACTGATGGCAGTCCTGCATTCTGGCTCCACAAATACTCTGTAGAGCGGAGCAGGGGTCTGGTAAGTAAATATGCTGTAACAGGTCTGGTAACGGAGAGTTAAGCAGGGCACCAGACAGCTGACACCCCTGTCCTATTCTAGGACAGTCACCTGATGGCATCTGACACAGGTCAAAAAGCGGAGACCTCCTTAAGTAAAGCTGCTGTGACATCACTGGCCCCGCCCCTGCATATGAATCCACCAAACCACACAGTGCATTTCAGCAAAGCAAACTTGCTCAACTATCAGTCACTCTGCTCGGCCAGAGAAAGGTGAGAAACAACATTATCAACATATTTACTTATCTGTGAGTACTTCAGTTACTTTATGTATATTATAAATGGCAGACAGCGGCTTTCCCGTAACTAGCTACAGGAAAAGTAAATACTCTACGGCAGGGGTGGGGAACCTTTTTTCTACCAAGGGCCATTTGGATATTTATAAAATCCTTCGGGGGTCATACAAAAACTCTCAACTCAAAAATAACCCTGCCCCCCAGTAGGTCTGCCCCTTAGAGGTACTGAGTGCGCGTGCCAAAAAATGGGTGTGGCCATTTAAAATGGGACGTGATACACATATGCCCCCAATAGTGCAGTGCCAGATCCACAAATGCCCCCACAGTGCCAGATCCACAATTGCCCCCACAGTGCCAGGTATACAAATGCCCCCACAGTGCCAGATACACATATGCCCCCACAGTGCCAGATCCACAAATGCCCTCATAGTGCCAGGTATACAAATGCCCCCACAGTGCCAGATCCACAAATGCCCCCACAGTGCCCCACTGCCCCACTGTGCTGCTCACCGCTGCAGCTGCTCCATCCGTCGTCTCGGGTGTCAGGACAGGGAGGAGAGCGCGGCTATGTCGGGCGGCGGCGGCGTGTAGGACCTCAAACCAGCCGTCGGTTCATGAGCCAATCAGAGCTCACGGACGGCGGCTCCTGATTGGCTGCCGGTCTGCGAGCTCGAATTGGCTCACGAACCGGCGGCTGGTTTGAGATCTTACCTACCGCTGCTGCCGGACATATAGCTGCGTTCTCCTCCCTGTCCTGACAGCTGAGACACGCTGCCGCTGGACTGAGCGGCGGCGTGTTTCACGGACACAAGCAGGAGGGCCGGAACAAACGGCTTTGCGGGCCTTATATGGCCTGCGGGCCGGAGGTTCCCCACACCTGCTCTACGGTAACAAAGGGAAACACAATAGCATTGGGGAAGGGAAGATTTGCCATTGGAATATTATATTTCTGCATAACTCCGTTATGGAACAGCAGCCTAAAGCGAGCAACAACAGAAGTCTCAGTGTGGCTCTGACGATGGGAGACTTTTCCCCTATGCTGACCAGACTTCCTGCCAGGCAGCCCAGCGACCGACACTGCAAGCTTCCTCATACAGCCTGAAACATGTCCGTATATTGCATGTTATCAGTTTAGCGCTATTCTGATGTCCCGGTCCAGGGATTGGGGCATCATGTCAAACCCCCGACCCCCTTCTCCCCACTGCCAACAAGGGGATACAGGTGCACTGACCTCATATCGGGACCCTGTGCAGGCATCAGGGTCGTATGTGGACGCACACAGATTACTTCATAGTCATTCCGCATAACAGTCACATCATACAGAACACTATCCTGGAACACTTGGTTTCATATCAACATTCTTTTCCTACAATTACATTTGAAAATGTGCGATTCAATCTAAAAATGAATGAGCTTCATCTTGTAGCATCCGCAGGTTCCTGACACAATGCTGCGCTGCAGCGGATTGCGGGCTATTGCCTTCTGTTATCAGCTGCTGCTCTGCAACAGACTAACGCTGGCACGTGCAGCAGGACAGGCAGCAAGGATATCGTTCAGCGTGGCTACACATCTGGGGACATCGGACCGTATGACCCCTGCAGCTGAGCAGTCAGTCCGGATTTCTTTGTAGCCTGATTACAACGGTCAACACGAATTTTGAGTCTGGGTTCTGCAAAATCCTTATTTTCAGAACTTTATTGTATGTAAAAATAAAACAAACTTTTGTTATGAATTTGATTTTTTTTTACATTGTAAATAAAAGTAACTACTGAAACGGAACATATAAAAAAAGTTTAGAAATTAATATTTTTCGTATTTCTACTGTGATTGTATGGACTTTCTCGTATTAGCCCCCAAATATAATCCCCCATCATGCGGTCATTGTATTGCCCCCTGATAACGACGTTCAGTGGGCCTGCTGTAATTCAGAGTTGGTCGCAGCAACAAATTTGTTTGCAGTTGGGCAAAACCATGTGCACTGCAGGGGGGGCATATGTAACATGTGCAGAGAGAGTTAGATTTGGGTGGGGTGTGTTCAAACTGAAATCTAAGTTGCAGTGTAAAAATAAAGCAGCCAGTATTTACCCTGCACAGAAACAATATAACCCACCCAAATCTAACTCTCTCTGCACATGATGCATCTGCCACACCTGCAGTGCGCATTGGGGGTCATTCCGAGTTGATCAAAATTTAGCAGGGCTACGATCATGACCATAGACATGCGGGGGGATGCCCAAGCACAGCGGAAATGCTTTTGCACTTTAGGAGTAGCTCCCGGCCAGCGCAGCTTTAGCCGCGCGGTCTGGTCACGCCTGCATTGGCCGGACCGCATCCACGAAATGGCGGCCAAACACTGCCGCCACCGCCCCTGCCTGTCAATCAGGCAGAGGCGATCGTAGCACAGCGACGGCCGCAGGTCTGATCCGATCGCACCGCTGCGATAAAATGCAGCGTGCAATCGGGTCAGAATGACCCCCAAAGTCCATCACATCTTGATGAAAACGTTCACCTTGCTCTCCCGAATAGGCACCATGTTATCTCTTCTGCATTTGTTTGTCTATGCTTAGCTGCCTTTTGCCATGAGACAGGTCAAAGGTTAGAGCCTCCATTTTTGTTACTTCTCGGTTATCTGTGCATGAGTTGCTGACAGGCTGTGTTACGTCTCCTCTACCCCAGAGACTCGTATCTCTTATTTGTTACATGTACAGTGATCTATTCTGCAGAGCTGCAGCTATACTATATGGACAATCATTCCAGTCTGTATTAATAAAAGGTTTACAGTTCCAGAAATCTCACCGTCTGTGCATTGAGAGATGGACACGGTTTAGCTACACACTGCTTACGTGTAATGAGGGTCAGAATACCACTTGCTTTCCCCCCGCTCGTCCCCTCCCTTACTAAAACACGCTTCTCCTTATATGGTCATTCAAAAACTTTAATATTTATTGATCATTGTAAAAGGGACAAAAGCAAAGTTTTTAAAAAATAAACAAAGGTTTTGGTTATTTTTCGAAAAAGAGTATCAGAAAATAGTCATTAAAATAAAAACTCAAAAATGTTTTGTTGTTGTTGTTGTTGTTGACCGGTGTTATATGATGGTAAAATGGCCACAAGCAGGTCAAAGGACGATAGTGTGTCACCTTCCTACCACATTCACCGTTAATGACCTGCATGAAATATCTGGGCAGCTGCTATAGAGCAGTGTGTATGAGCACTCTATAGCCATATATATTACGGCTGAAAGTTTTATGAATATTATTGCAATAAAAAAAATGCTTTATTCTGAGTTTGCAATAACAGAACCGGCATAGCGGCGGTACAAGTACATTTGCGTCACATGACCATGCAGCAGAACGCTGTCTAACCGCCTGTGCCCCCCCATAGTACTGTACTTAGGATAACCTTCCTCTATTAGCTCAGCCCAGCACAGAGATCCGAGTCCCCCACAGCCCCTCATACACTATACAGTCCCCGCTGTGCTCCTCACCATAGAATACATTCATGTACACAAGAACACACAAGGACAACAGAAGCACTGAAGACAATTAAAAGACAGAGCGTTATACTAAATAATAGATGAGGATGGTGATTTACAGACCAGCGGTTTCTGACGGTAACACAGCAAATAAAACAATGAAATATAAATGTTTGTATTTTGCAAAAGAACAGAAAGGTCACAATATATTCCATGCACATAGTAATTGTTGTGTATTTGTGTTTAGAGCCATGTGCAGATAATGATGCAGCCTCCTGGCGTCCGATATACGTAATACTGATGTATTTCTTTATCTTTAATACATCAGCCAATATGACCCAGTCTCGCCCCTGGTTTATGTGACGTTCTATTTACCAAAACCCCGTTCCAGCTGTAATGTGCCCGATTCATTTCATTGCTTGGCCTTAAATATCTGCATTTGCCGGCTACACAGGAGGTCTAAGTAGCAGGGGTGGCGGGTAACACGTGGGGGTAGGAAGTCACAGAGATGCCGCTGTAGACATGTTCTTAATGTGTGCAAGGAAGAAACATGTGGTTGTAGGAAATCACGGAGAGACCACTGTATAGACGTGTGCTTTATATGTGTAAGGAAGTAACACGTAGGAAATCACAGAGACGTGCGCTTCCTACGTGAAACATAGGGGGTAATTCAAACACGATCGCTAGCAGGTGATTTTTGCAGTCCTGCAATCAGGTAGTCGCCGCCTACAGGGGGAATGTGTTTTCGCTGTGCAAGTGTGCGATCGCATGTGTAGCAGAGCGGTACAAACAGATTGTGTGCAGTCTCTGCGCAGCCCAGGACTTACTCAGCCGCTGCGATCACATCAGCCTGTCCGGTCCCGGAATCGACATCAGACATCTCCCTGCAAACGCTTGGACGCGCCTGCGTTTTTCCAACCACTCCCAGAAAACGGTCAGTTGCCACCCACAAATGTTCTCTTCCTGTCAATCTCCTTGCGATCGCCAGTGCGAATGGATCCTTCGCACAATCCCGTCGCTGACCGGTGATCCCCTTTGCAGCCGTCAGTCGCGCCTGCGCATTGCGGTGTATACGCAGTTCGGATTTGATCGCCCGCTGTGCGAAAATGCACAGCAGCGATCAGATCTGAATGACCCCCATAGTTTCCAGGAATTTCTTCTAGAATATGCAAAAAAAAAAAAAGAAGAAGAAGAATTTAAAAAAAATCATCATCTTGGTTACTGCGTTCGTCATTACAGCCATTTTCTACCACGCAAACAAACCCCAGTGGGACCACTAGAGTGTCACATAGCTAGGGGTGAGCGCTGAACTTTCAGAACGTATCCAGTTTGGCCGCATATGCGAATGATCAATCTGCGCGGTGATCCAGTTGGTTTACGGTTTCCAGTGTTCTCAATGCATACCCATTCAATGCCACCCAACCTACCCCCCAAATTCTCTATACAGGTTTGGTTTTCTGATGATTATATCTAAATTTACAAGAAGCAAACACCCGATCAGTTGTTCAGTAGCGTTTTTCTCTGCGCCAGGAACCCCCACACGAGCAGCTGGTGGGTTTGGCATAATTTAGGGTGGGAGTATTGGTGGGAGGGGGGTACAATATACTACTGTATGGTTTATTTTCAGTGTTAATCTGCAAGCTACTGTACAACCTCATTACATGAAGTATTCAGAGGATGTTGGTAAGAGGGAATGGCGAGGAACACCCGAACGCTTACTGGCAGAACCTACCCACTGGGTCGGAATATGGCATCACCGGACGGAACAGCAAAATGTGATGGAAGAAGGTGTTGGGGCATGGAGCATACTGCATATACCAGTATACAGTATATGAGATTATTCCCCAGGTGCTTTCGTTACACTTCCCAGCTACAGTGTGCTTACACAGGACAGAAGAATGAAGATACTTTGCCTTTAATGGATGATTAATTGTAACGTGCCGGATACAGAGTATTATTATGCCAGTCCAGGCTCCAGGAACTTGGTATTCACAGGATTATGGTAATTACGGCTCCTTTCACTTAGGGTGATGTGACACTTGCTTGACTATAATGTCAGTCCACTTAATGTCTGTGTAAACAATATTATCTTCGTCACTGCGCGTTACATTCTCTACGGAGAGCAGAATTACAAGGTCAGAGTGGACAGGAGTGCGGGTAATCCTAAGGCGACATCGTGTAAATATGTGGCATGGTGAGATCCAAAGTGTGTTTTATGGAGAGCGTACGGACCGATTTAGCGAGGCAGGAGCCTCCTACCCCCCCGCCTATCGCGCAGACTGGATAACGAGAGGCGGCCGATATACACAAGACGTTCCCAACCTGTACGGGTGCAGAATTATTCTCTGGGGCGTTCTCGTTGCTCTATGAAGAACACTGTACGTATGTCCAATATTTATTATTATTGGGCAGCACGGATGGTGTAATGGTTAGCGTTACCGCCTCACATCACTGAGGTCATGAGTTCGATTCCCACCATGGCCCTAACTGTGTGGAGTTTGTATATTCTCCCCGTACTTGCGTGGGTTTCCTCCGGGCTATATAAATAACTGATAATAAATAATGTCAGAACAGTAGAGGAATGAAGCAGATTTTGGCCACAGAGCAATAACACAAGTTGTTCCCTCTTCTCGCAGAAAGTGACATCTGGGGAACGTGGCTCTGGGGAACGTGGCAGCAACGTGAAAAGGTCATCTCGGGTAGAAATTCCCGGTTCTCCGACCCTGGTAAATTCCTGGGTCAAAGTCCCGGGATTTTCAAGTCGGGTTGACCCTTTCAGACAGAAAAAGGACCCGTGTTTATCGTCACATTATTGGGTAGAACTTCTTCACTTTCTGTGTGAAAGGGGGATTAGTGGCTCTGACACGGACCATAGAGCAGGCGGGTCTGCTGCCGTAGTTTGGATTGTTCCAGAGAAGATGTCGGAACTGCGCAGCCTGCCGTGTATCAAACCGCAGGAAGTAATAGCCGCCCGGTACTCTGGGGATGGTGAGGTGATGAGGCCACTGTCATTTCAGCCAAATTCAGCTATTCTGACTGAAAACGGACAATACATTCGAATTCTGCCCACTGGCCGCAGCGCTACGGCTAATTTGCTCAAGGATAATGAGCAAAACATAATTAACTGAGATATCAGGAGGTTATCGCACTAGCTAATTGCAGAAATGTCACAGTATCGTGTGGATTCTCCACTCCCTCATTAGCTAGGCCGCCTCATTAACTGCAATACAGTCTACTCCAACTGTAATTTATTGTCCTTCCATTGTGCCTACATAATACTAATAGTAATATTACAATTTTATAAAAGGTGCCACAAATGGTCCACAGTGCCGTATTGGCAAAAATGCCTGCGCAGCCCCAGAAGCGTGCGCCATATGTAAAAAAAAATATGGTAAAGTCACCAGATGAAGTTGCCTACCACTCAGAATCAGACGCTTTTATTCCACAGCCTCTGTCAGTAGCGTCACCCTGTTACACTTATCTGCAGGTTTCATTCACCTCAAACACAGGGGAAAAAAATGGCAGACTGCGCGAGCACCAGGAACCGTATCTCGTCTCTACAAGCGCAACATTCATGTAAAGTGTAACCATGAGTTATGGATATGAAATTAATGAGGTTAAAAGCTGGACGACTAATGGAATAAATGGCTTCCGTGTATCAGATTAGTTCAGCAGCTACGCTCCGCGGCGTTGCTGCAGCTCAGTGTGACAGCGGCAGTTTAGTGCAGGTCACAGTCTGACGGCTTCTCCGACCTCGCACAATTAAGCATGCAGAGGGAGCCACATATATATATATATATATATATATATATATATATATATATATATATATATATATATATATATATATATATATATATATAAATGCCTTAATGGCTAGTATATGGCGGAACGCGGTTCCAGCAATTCGAGTGGCTGGAGACCGAATCAGTTCCTGTTGCTTACCTGCAGTAACAATTGCACAGGCAGACGCCATATTTGCGTCATTGTGTACAGCGGACTAAAGGCAAATATATTTACATCAATCCAAAAAGGGGTTAAAAGACAAAAAGGAACCAAATAGTCAGAAAGGTCTCATAGAAAAAGGTGAAACATGCCATCGTGGTTGGCTAAACCTAGGCTGTGGCATAGGGTACCAAGGGTCAGGGGGCACCTAAGATACATAGGGCCACACTGAATGCTAATGTTTACATACAGTATTGGAGCAATTTTTTTGTAACTGCGCATATGCTAACATTTATGAAAACGCCTACGGTGCAATCAGTATTACGCCGTGTGCAGACGCTAAAATTAAGCGTCTCAGACCTGGCACATTGGGCCAAGGGAAGAAGCTGTAGCGGCATTTACATAAACTCGCAGACGTGCGACCACCAGTAGATGCTGCTGCATGCGACTCATAGGTCATAATGTTACTCATCCAGTGTCATTAATGCCCCCACACGGACATGAAGGAGAAGCAGCCAGCCCAGGGCGCCCGCGGCCGGCACCTGCATGCCATACATTGAGACTTTCCTCTTCCACTTTCTTTAAAATAAACAAAAAGCCGAACAAATTGCAAAAGTCTTAAAAATGACGACGCTCCATCAGCAGCAAACGAGGAGATAATAGAAACAAAATGACTTTCCCCTTCCGAAGCCTCCAGAATATCCGTAATAAAAGCGATCAGGTTTCAGGAAGGGCGCGGAGCGCTGCGCAGAGACGGTTAATGGTTTCGCTTACTGTGTGTCCTTTATCCACAATTCAATTTCTGCAACTACTTAAGCGCTGTATGTTTTCCTTCAGAGAGGCCGTTTCATATGAGAGACGGCTATTTAATAGTTTCTTTTTATATAAATACACAGCCGGATTAGGGCTGATGAAAGGGGCATTTGGATGTCAAAAGGGCTGCAATCGAGAACGGATTAAGTGCTTATGAACCGGGGCTGGGCGATCCGAGAGCTGTGCGGTCCTGGATCAAGTGTCGCATAAACCCGCCGTAACAAACACAATCCGGGATCAGGGAGATTTGTTTGATCTGCATAAACGTATTTCAGCCAAATAAATGCAACCGTCTGATAACGACTCATCTTTCCGCAGTATTAATGGGATATGTCGCCACCTCAACATCTGGATGGGAATCGGTGGGAATGAGCGAGCGTTCCAATCCGCTTCTCGGAAGGGGAAGAGGGAGGGGGGGGGGATGCGGGCTGCTCCTTTCACAACCCACTGGCATATCACTAGTGAATTCAGGTGCACTATCAAAATGGTTCAAGTGAAAAGGGTGGAGCTAACTGTAAAAGGGGTGGGTCCCAAATAAGTGGGTGGAGCAAGTTTGGCATCACCAAATTGTGCCAATTGGTTTCATGTACTCAAGGATAAGTTCAGTAAAATGTGAGAGTTATATAAGCAATACTCAGTGACTCCTGCAGCTCATCTGTAACTCCCGCCATGCATTATGCGGAAATGCTTTGATTTGTGCCACATTTGTTTGGCAATACGTCCTATTTATAAGAAAAGAGAGGAGAACTCCTGGCGTGCCTGTATATGGCGCGTTTCTGGCTTTCTGCTGTGCAAACATGAAGCGAGGTGACAGGAGAGGAGCACAGAACAGGTAGGACAGGCTGGCGTTACACTGAGCCTCCGGCAGCTACGTACATACAGGAACCATCAGCGCACACTATTACACAGGTGCAATAACTACCTGTATCACACACATATCCAGGAGCAGGTGAGAGACCGGGGAACATAGACATCTGTCTCCCCCATTCCCTATAAGCCGTCTATTTATTTATTGTGCTTGACATTAACTACACATTTTAAGCTATCTTATCACTAAAAATAACAACACGGACACAAGTGCGCTGGATTAAATGGTCATTGAATATATTAATTGGAATGACCTTAATTGTAGTGGGTGGCCAGGAAGACGCTACAACTAACCAGCTGTAGTCACAGATCTTACAAAATGGTGGCGACTAAACGCCCCAACCGAAACGCCCCATCTGTCTATATCTATCAGCATAACCTGTATTGTGAAGGTCTCACCACCCCTTACTTTAGCACAGTGAGGACGCTCCCCAATGAAGCACCAATCGCCCCTCACAAGGGCAGTACACACTTGCTGTCCTTCAAAAGGGGTAAGTGCCATAACACCACTTATGCTACACGTGACCACTGGCCAGTGGTGCCTTCCCGCCACTAATTCTGAAACAAACGATATTAGTAAGCCAAATTGAAAAGAGATAAAGTAAAGAGCCAATAGGGTGGGTGGACGGGCTTCCAAACCGACAAGAGGAAGGATCCTGGTAAGCGTCTCCCTACATACACTAAAATCACCGCCCCTATACTCACTGATAGGCTGGCCCTAACCCTGAGGTTCCCAAACGCGGTCCTCAAGGCACCCCAACAGTCCAGGATTTAGGTATATCCCGGGCTCAGCACAGATGGTTAAATCAAATTGACTAAGGTGCTAATTAAGTCACCTGTGGCCAAGCATGGATACATTTAAAACCAGGACCGTTAGAGTGCCTTGAGGAGCGCGTTTGGGAACCTCTGCCCTAACCAATTACAACTCACTACAAACCTTCATCTGCCTAGCAACAGATGACAACTTCAAACAATCAAAAAAATTCAAGACCCTTATATAGACTTCGTGCCTAGGCAGCCCTCTCCTTATCGGATGTGATTCCTGCACTGATGGCTTTATTCCTGGCCAGACAATCACTCGGGAACAGAACAGCTGTTTGAGAACCAACTTAGCTGCCCTCAGGATCAGGTTTTAGGGGCCCATTTATTAAACTATATTTATCAAAGTATATTTTGGCCACGAACACACCCTTCTTCAGGGGTTAGCCGCAAATATTAAGCATCCCCCGAATGTATGTAGGAGGGTCTGCAGAATATATCTCCAATACCTGCTGTGATCCCTCCATTCCCACCGGAAGCCCGCTGTAGCCTATGGGCTACACACCGCATACCTGGCTGGCCGAGGGTCACCCCGGAACCCTTCCCGAAACCAGCAGCTGCATACGTGCAGTCAGAGGTACTGCATGTGCACAAAACACCCGGCAGCCGTCACATGTCCCAGCGGGTTTTCATCTATACATACCTCCGATGTTATTGTATTCTGCAATGTGATCTTGGGCGCTAATTTTGCACACAGATCACATCGCAAATGCGATCAATGATAAATGGGACACTTAGTGAGCACAAGACCATATGAAAAGAGAGACAGACCAACCAAGAGTGAGGAAATGAGAGAGAGGGTGGGAAAAAGAAAGAGACCGGGGGTGTAGAGCGCACAAGAGAGGGGGGGGGGGGGAATAATGACAGATAGAGAGGAAAGAAAGAGAGAGAGAGGGGGTGAGGAGGGAGAGAGAGGATCAAGACATGAGAAGGGACACAGATATGGTAAGAGACAGAGGGGGTCATTCCGAGTTGATCGCTCGCTGCCGATTTTTGCAGCGCAGCGATCAGGTGAAAAAATGACATTTATGCGCATGCGTATGCCCCGCAATGCGCACGCGCGTCGTACAGGTACAAAGCTCTTTGTGGTTTTGCTCAGGTTCTAGCGAAGTTTTTCTTCGCACTGACGGCCGCAAGAAGATTGACAGGAAGGGGGCGTTTCTGGGTGTCAACTGACCGTTTTCAGGATAAAGCTGTTGACACAGCGAAACGCGTCGGTTTGCAGAGGCCACCACTACAAATATACACCTAGATCCTGGAATACGCCTAGAAGTCCAGCACGCTTCAAATGGGGAACTTGTTGGTGTCCGAGAGAGGAACAAGAGACCATGCTTTCAATAGGACTTCAATCGTCCAAATTCAAGCTTTGAAGGTTCTTCATTCACTCCATGTGGACTATACCATCTATACAAGTGCTATATATACCCCCTGGACTGTGGCATCTTTTTCCAAGGATTCTATACAGGAGACTGTGTTTGGCCTCTATATGTGGTAATATATTCAATGAAGTGCTGTGCTGTGTTTGCCCTATTTTACATATTTTAATATCTATATATATATATATTTATTTTTTTATTTTTTTTATTTTGTTGTTGCTGCATCTAAATGGTAATTTTTGTTTAAATAAAAAGCTATATTGTCTATATCCAGTTTATAGCACTGTATATTCCTTCCCTAACGTTTTCAGGGAGTGTTTGCAAAAACGTAGGCGTGTCTGAAAAAATGCAGGCGTGGCTGGGCGTTCGCTGGCCGGGTGTATGACGTCAAATCCGGACACGAATAGGCTAAAGTGATCGCAAGCACTGAGTAGGTTCAGAGCTATTCATAAACTGCACAAACTGTTTTTGCAGATCTCGGCTGCACATGCGTTCACACTTCTGCTAAGCTAAAATACACTCCCAGTGGGCGGTGGCATAGCGTTTGCACGGCTGCTAAAACTAGCTAGCGAGCGATCAACTCGGAACGACCACCAGAGGTCGGGATGTACTAAGCATCCCGCCACTTATTGTGTATATACTGGTGTTAATAATGCAACTTCTCCACTTTTTCTCTCTCCAAGGTTTGATGCATTTCCCCCAGGGCAGGATGCATCATTTATCGCGTTTTCAGTGCAATACATCCCACACCGTATTGCATGTTTACCAGAGCTATTAATGACATATGCATGACTAATTATTAAGGGGACAGTTCTTCCGATAAGTGTGATACTTTGCAAAAAGAGGATATCCGGGCAGGGGTTAAAGTGAGCCGGAACGGGGCAGAATTGCGTTCAGTCAGTTCCACTTGGAGACTGAATACAGTTCCGCCTCCTCCGGCTCACCTCACCCGATGTGTGCCGGCGCCGCACAGGGAGATGCTGGGGGCCCGCTGAGATTTTGTTACCAGCAGCGCCCGGCTCTCCCTGCATAGCGGAAGCCGGCGGCAGGAGCTCAGTACTGAGCTCCGGCTTCCAGCTCAGTGCACGCTATGAGAGAGACGTCATGACGTCTCTTTCATAGTGCTGGGGAGCCGGACGCCAGGAGATCACAGCGGTCGGACGCGGGAGCGGGGCTTAGTAAGTATGGTGGATTTTCTTTTCTTTTTTTTAAATGTGTGACTATTAGCAGCGCGGCTACAGGTTGCTAACCACTGGGGGTATTCTACTGGGGGCAAGCTACAGGGGGCATTACTACTTGGGGCTAAACTACAGGGGGGCAAACTACAGGGGGGCATTACTACAGGGGCTAAACTACTGAGGGCATAACTACTTGGGGCATTACTACTTGGGGCATTACTACTTGGGGCATTACTACTTGGGGCATTACTACATGGGCTAAATGACTGGGGGCATTACTACAGGCGACATTACTACTGGGGGCAATACTACACAGGGGCATTACTAATGAGAGCATTGTAAAGGGAGCACTTCATAAGGGGCATCACTCCTGGGGACATAAGGGGCACTACCAGTACAGTGGACATTGCATAAGAAGCACTACTACTATGGGCATTGTATAAGGGGCGCTACTGCTGTGGGCATTATGTGTATTAGGGGTGCTACTACTGTTTGCATTATTACTATTGTGTGACCACGCCCCTTTTTTTCTGAGACCACGCCCCCGTTTTGCGGTGCACTAAATACCTTTATTGCATGGGCGCCGGAGGTAGGGGGTGAATTCCACCACCTCTCTAGGACCACTTTAAGCACCGTCTCCGGGTCCTACTGCGCATGGGTCAGCTGCAGGTGGTTCTCCCCTAGAGGAACTCTGCGCAAAGAAGCCCATAGTCTATGGTAACTAGCTCCGGAAAGTTTCCAGAGCTCAACGCAAACCAGCACAGCGTAAAAGGAGAAAAGAGTGAGGAAGAAGATAAAGGCAGACTGAGGGATGGAGAAGAGGATGAGGGTGAGAGAGAGAGGATGAGAGAGCGAGGGGATGAGAGAGAGAGGGAGTGAGAGAGAGAGAGGGGGGAGTATAAGGAGGTGGAGAGAGGGAGTGAATGGGGGGGGGGGGGGGAGAGAGAAGAGTATAAGGAATAGGGTGAGGTACAGAGAGAGGATGAGAAAGAGGGGGGGGGGAGTATAAGGAGGGGGAGAGTGTGAGAGTATTAGGGGGAGGTACAGAGAGAGAGAGAGGGGGGGAGGAATATAAGGAGGGGGAGAGTGTGAGAGTATTAGGGGGAGGTACAGGGAGGGGGGGGGGGGGGGGGAGTATAAGGAGGGGGAGAGAGGAGTATAGGGAGTGGGAGAGAGTGAGAGCAATAGGGGGAGGTACAGAGACAGAGAGGGGGGGGAGGAATAAGGAGGGGGAGAGTGTGAGAGTATTAGGGGGAGGTACATTGAGGGGGGGGAGGTACAGGGAGGGGGGGGTGAGTGTAAGGAGGGGGGGGGTGAGTATAAGGAGGGGGAGAGAGGAGTATAAGGAGTGGGAGAGAGTGAGAGCAATAGGGGGAGGTACAGAGAGAGAGAGGGGGGGGAGGAATATAAGGAGGGGGAGAGTGTGAGAGTATTAGGGGGAGGTACAGGGAGGGGGGGGGAGTATAAGGAGGGGGAGAGAGGAGTATAAGGAGTGGGAGAGAGTGAGAGCAATAGGGGGAGGTACAGAGAGAGAGAGAGGGGGGGGGAGGAATATAAGGAGGGGGAGAGTGTGAGAGTATTAGGGGGAGGTACAGGGAGGGGGGGGGGGGGGAGTATAAGGAGGGGGAGAGAGGAGTTTAAGGAGGGGGGAGAGTGTGAGAGCAATAGGGGGAGGAAGGGAGAGAGAGAGAGAGGGGGGGGAGGATAAGGAGGGGGAGAGTGTGAGAGCAATAGGGGGAGGTACAGGGGGAGAGAGAGAGAGAGAGAGAGAGAGAGAGAGAGAGAGAGAGAGAGGGGGGGGAGTGAGAGCAATAGGGGGAGGTACAGAGAGAGGAAGGAGAGAGGAGTATAAGGAGGGGAAGAGAGCAATAGGGGGAGGTACAGGGAGGGAGAGAGAGAGGGGGGGAGGTACAGAGAGAGGGAGAGGAGTATAAGGAGGGGGAGAGTGTGAGAGCAATAGGGGAACGTAGAGAGAGAAAGAGAGAGAGGGGGGGGGAGTGTGAGAGCAATAGGGGGAGGTACAGGGAGGGAGAGAGAGAGGGGGGGGGAGAGTATGAGAGCAATAGGGGGAGGTACAGAGAGAGGAAGGAGGGAGGAGTATTAGAGATGAGCGGGTTCGGTTCCTCTGAATCCGAACCCGCCCGAACTTCATGTTTTTTTTCACGGGTCCGAGCGACTCGGATCTTCCCGCCTTGCTCGGTTAACCCGAGCGCGCCCGAACGTCATCATCCCGCTGTCGGATTCTCGCGAGACTCGGATTCTATATAAGGAGCCGCGCGTCGCCGCCATTTTCACACGTGCATTGAGAGTCATAGGGAGAGGACGTGGCTGGCATCCTCTCCGTTTAGAGAAGAGAGAGACACAGTAGAGACGAGAGAGACACAGTAGTAGTAATTTTGGGGAGCATTATTAGGAGGAGTACTACTATACTACTTGCTGAAGTGATATAGATTAGATAGTGTGACTGTAAGTGTATTGTATTATCTGACTTGTGGGGGAGACACTGACAGTGGGGAGCAGTTAGAGTCTGAGAGCAGGACTCAGGAGTACATATAACGTACAGTGCACACTTTTGCTGCCAGAGTCCGTGCCACACTGCCATTGTTGTGACCACACTGACCACCAGTATAATAATATATTTTGTGATTGTCTGCTTAGGACTCGGAGTACTAGTTGCAAGTTGCAACGTGAGTGACCTGACCACCAGTTTAATAATCAATCACCACCAGTTTTATATATATATATATATATATATATATATATATATATATATATATATATATATAATTGTATATAATATATATATATATATATATATATATAATTATAATATTGTATACCACCTACCCGTGGTTTTTTTTTTTTTTCATTCTTCTTTATACATACTACTATAGTAGCTTACTGTAGCAGTCTGCGGTGCTGCTGACCTGACAGTGTCCAGCAGGTCCGTCATCAGTCATTACATAATAAATATATATAGTACCTGTCCGGCTGCAGTACTAGTGATATTATATTGATTTCATCTCATTATCAATAATTTATCATCCAGTCTAGACTCTATATTAGCAGCAGACACAGTACGTTAGTCCACGGCTGTAGCTACCTCTGTGTCGGCACTCGGCAGTCCATCCATAATTGTATACCACCTACCCGTGGTTTTTTTTTTTTCTTTCTTCTTTGTACATACTACTATAGTATAGTAGCTTACTGTAGCAGTCTGCGGTGCTGCTGAGCTGACAGTGTCCAGCAGGTCCGTCATCAGTCATCATTACCTAATAAATATATTATCTACCTGTCCGGCTGCAGTACTAGTGATATTATATATACATACATATATATATTGATTTCATAACATTATCATCCAGTCTATATTAGCAGCAGACACAGTACGTTAGTCCACGGCTGTAGCTACCTCTGTGTCGGCACTCGGCAGTCCATCCATAATTGTATACCACCTACCCGTGGGTTTTTTTCTTTCTTTATTCTTTGTACATACTACTATAGTATAGTAGCTTACTGTAGCAGTCTGCGGTGCTGCTGAGCTGACAGTGTCCAGCAGGTCCGTCATCAGTCATCATTACCTAATAAATATATTATCTACCTGTCCGGCTGCAGTACTAGTGATATTATATATACATACATATATATATTGATTTCATATCATTATCATCCAGTCTATATTAGCAGCAGACACAGTACGGTAGTCCACGGCTGTAGCTACCTCTGTGTCGGCACTCGGCAGTCCATCCATAATTGTATACCACCTACCCGTGTTTTTTTTTTTTTCTTTCTTCTTTGTACATACTACTATAGTATAGTAGCTTACTGTAGCAGTCTGCGGTGCTGCTGAGCTGACAGTGTCCAGCAGGTCCGTCATCAGTCATCATTACCTAATAAATATATTATCTACCTGTCCGGCTGCAGTACTAGTGATATTATATATACATACATATATATATTGATTTCATATCATTATCATCCAGTCTATATTAGCAGCAGACACAGTACGGTAGTCCACGGCTGTAGCTACCTCTGTGTCGGCACTCGGCAGTCCATCCATAAGTATACTAGTATCCATCCATCTCCATTGTTTACCTGAGGTGCCTTTTAGTTGTGCCTATTAAAATATGGAGAACAAAAATGTTGAGGTTCCAAAATTAGGGAAAGATCAAGATCCACTTCCACCTCGTGCTGAAGCTGCTGCCACTAGTCATGGCCGAGACGATGAAATGCCAGCAACGTCGTCTGCCAAGGCCGATGCCCAATGTCATAGTACAGAGCATGTAAAATCCAAAACACCAAATATCAGTAAAAAAAGGACTCCAAAATCTAAAATAAAATTGTCGGAGGAGAAGCGTAAACTTGCCAATATGCCATTTACCACACGGAGTGGCAAGGAACGGCTGAGGCCCTGGCCTATGTTCATGGCTAGTGGTTCAGCTTCACATGAGGATGGAAGCACTCAGCCTCTTGCTAGAAAAATGAAAAGACTCAAGCTGGCAAAAGCACCGCAAAGAACTGTGCGTTCTTCGAAATCACAAATCCACAAGGAGAGTCCAATTGTGTCGGTTGCGATGCCTGACCTTCCCAACACTGGACGTGAAGAGCATGCGCCTTCCACCATTTGCACGCCCCCTGCAAGTGCTGGAAGGAGCACCCGCAGTCCAGTTCCTGATAGTCAGATTGAAGATGTCAGTGTTGAAGTACACCAGGATGAGGAGGATATGGGTGTTGCTGGCGCTGGGGAGGAAATTGACCAGGAGGATTCTGATGGTGAGGTGGTTTGTTTAAGTCAGGCACCCGAGGAGACACCTGTTGTCCGTGGGAGGAATATGGCCACTGACATGCCTGGTGAAAATACCAAAAAAATCAGCTCTTCGGTGTGGAAGTATTTCAACAGAAATGCGGACAACAGGTGTCAAGCCGTGTGTTGCCTTTGTCAAGCTGTAATAAGTAGGGGTAAGGACGTTAACCACCTCGGAACATCCTCCCTTATACGTCACCTGCAGCGCATTCATAATAAGTCAGTGACAAGTTCAAAAACTTTGGGTGACAGCGGAAGCAGTCCACTGACCAGTAAATCCCTTCCTCTTGTAACCAAGCTCACGCAAACCACCCCACCAACTCCCTCAGTGTCAATTTCCTCCTTCCCCAGGAATGCCAATAGTCCTGCAGGCCATGTCACTGGCAATTCTGACGATTCCTCTCCTGCCTGGGATTCCTCCGATGCATCCTTGCGTGTAACGCCTACTGCTGCTGGCGCTGCTGTTGTTGCTGCTGGGAGTCGATGGTCATCCCAGAGGGGAAGTCGTAAGACCACTTTTACTACTTCCACCAAGCAATTGACTGTCCAACAGTCCTTTGCAAGGAAGATGAAATATCACAGCAGTCATCCTACTGCAAAGCGGATAACTGAGGCCTTGGCATCCTGGGTGGTGAGAAACGTGGTTCCGGTATCCATCATTACTGCAGAGCCAACTAGAGACTTGTTGGAGGTACTGTGTCCCCGGTACCAAATACCATCTAGGTTCCATTTCTCTAGGCAGGCGATACCGAAAATGTACACAGACCTCAGAAAAAGAGTCACCAGTGTCCTAAAAAATGCAGCTGTACCCAATGTCCACTTAACCACGGACATGTGGACAAGTGGAGCAGGGAAGGCTCAGGACTATATGACTGTGACAGCCCACTGGGTAGATGTATGGACTCCCGCCGCAAGAACAGCAGCGGCGGCACCAGTAGCAGCATCTCGCAAACGCCAACTCTTTCCTAGGCAGGCTACGCTTTGTATCACCGGTTTCCAGAATACGCACACAGCTGAAAACCTCTTACGGCAACTGAGGAAGATCATCGCGGAATGGCTTACCCCAATTGGACTCTCCTGTGGATTTGTGGCATCGGACAACGCCAGCAATATTGTGTGTGCATTAAATATGGGCAAATTCCAGCACGTCCCATGTTTTGCACATACCTTGAATTTGGTGGTGCAGAATTATTTAAAAAACGACAGGGGCGTGCAAGAGATGCTGTCGGTGGCCAGAAGAATTGCGGGACACTTTCGGCGTACAGGCACCACGTACAGAAGACTGGAGCACCACCAAAAACTACTGAACCTGCCCTGCCATCATCTGAAGCAAGAAGTGGTAACGAGGTGGAATTCAACCCTCTATATGCTTCAGAGGTTGGAGGAGCAGCAAAAGGCCATTCAAGCCTATACAATTGAGCACGATATAGGAGGTGGAATGCACCTGTCTCAAGCGCAGTGGAGAATGATTTCAACGTTGTGCAAGGTTCTGATGCCCTTTGAACTTGCCACACGTGAAGTCAGTTCAAACACTGCCAGCCTGAGTCAGGTCATTCCCCTCATCAGGCTTTTGCAGAAGAAGCTGGAGACATTGAAGGAGGAGCTAACACGGAGCGATTCCGCTAGGCATGTGGGACTTGTGGATGGAGCCCTTAATTCGCTTAACAAGGATTCACGGGTGGTCAATCTGTTGAAATCAGAGCACTACATTTTGGCCACCGTGCTCGATCCTAGATTTAAAGCCTACGTTGGATCTCTCTTTCCGGCAGACACAAGTCTGCTGGGGTTGAAAGACCTGCTGGTGAGAAAATTGTCAAGTCAAGCCTCTTTTTTTTCTTTGCGTCATGTGCGGTTTGGGGAGGGTTTTTTGGAAGGGACATCCTGCGTGACACTGCAGTGCCACTCCTAGATGGGCCCGGTGTTTGTGTCGGCCACTAGGGTCGCTTATCTTACTCACACAGCTACCTCATTGCGCCTCTTTTTTTCTTTGCGTCATGTGCTGTTTGGGGAGGGTTTTTTGGAAGGGACATCCTGCGTGACACTGCAGTGCCACTCCTAGATGGGCCCGGTGTTTGTGTCGGCCACTAGGGTCGCTTATCTTACTCACACAGCTACCTCATTGCGCCTCTTTTTTTCTTTGCGTCATGTGCTGTTTGGGGAGGGTTTTTTGGAAGGGACATCCTGCGTGACACTGCAGTGCCACTCCTAGATGGGCCCGGTGTTTGTGTCGGCCACTAGGGTCGCTTAGCTTAGTCATCCAGCGACCTAGGTGCAAATTTTAGGACTAAAAATAATATTGTGAGGTGTGAGGTATTCAGAATAGACTGAAAATGAGTGTAAATTATGGTTTTTGAGGTTAATAATACTTTGGGATCAAAATGACCCCCAAATTCTAAGATTTAAGCTGTTTTTTAGTGTTTTTTAAAAAAAACACCCAAATCCAAAACACACCCGAATCCGACAAAAAAAATTCGGTGAGGTTTTGCCAAAACGCGGTCGAACCCAAAACACGGCCGCGGAACCGAACCCAAAACCAAAACCCGAAAAATTTCAAGTGCACATCTCTAAGGAGTATAAGGAGGGGGAGAGAGCAATAGGTGGAGGGAGAGAGAGAGAGAGAGAGAGAGAGAGAGAGGAGTATAAGGAGGGGGAGAGTGTGAGAGCAATAGGGGGAGGAAGGGAGAGAGAGGGGGGGAGTGTGAGAGCAATAGGGGGAGGTACAGAGAGAGAGAGGGGGGGAGGAATATAAGGAGGGGGAGAGTGTGAGAGTATTAGGGGGAGGTACAGGGAGGGGGGGGGAGGAATATAAGGAGGGGGAGAGTGTGAGAGTATTAGGGGGAGGTACAGGGAGGGGGGAGGAATATAAGGAGGGGGAGAGTATGAGTGTATTAGGGGGAGGTACAGGGAGGGGGGGAGGAGTATAAGGAGGGGGAGAGAGGAGTATAAGGAGTGGGAGAGTGTGAGAGCAATAGGGGGAGGAAGGGAGAGAGAGAGAGGGGGGGGGAGTGAGACCAATAGGGGGAGGTACAGAGAGAGGAAGGAGAGAGGAGTATAAGGAGGGGGAGAGAGCAATAGGGGGAGGTACAGGGAGGGAGAGAGAGAGGGGGGGAGAGTGTGAGAGCAACAGGGGGAGGTACAGAGAGAGGGAGAGGAGTATAAGGAGGGGGAGAGTGTGAGAGCAATAGGGGAACGTAGAGAGAGAAAGAGAGAGAGGGGGGGGAGTGTGAGAGCAATAGGGGGAGGTACAGGGAGGGAGAGAGAGAGGGGGGGGGGGGGAGTATGAGAGCAATAGGGGGAGGTACAGAGAGAGGAAGGAGAGAGGAGTATAAGGAGGGGGAGGTACAGGGAGAGAGAGAGAGAGAGAGAGAGAGAGAGAGAGAGAGAGAGAGAGAGGAGTATAAGGAGGGGGAGAGTGTGAGAGCAATAGGGGGAGGAAGGGAGAGAGAGAGAGGGGGGGGGAGTGTGAGAGCAATAGGGGGAGGTACAGAGAGAGAGAGGGGGGGGGGAATATAAGGAGGGGGAGAGTGTGAGATTAGGGGGAGGTACAGGGAGGGGGGGGGGAGGAATATAAGGAGGGGGAGAGTGTGAGAGTATTAGGGGGAGGTACAGGGAGGGGGGGAGGAATATAAGGAGGGGGAGAGTGTGAGAGTATTAGGGGGAGGTACAGGGAGGGGGGGAGGAGTATAAGGAGGGGGAGAGAGGAGTATAAGGAGGGGGAGAGAGTGAGAGTATTAGGGGGAGGTACAGGGAGGGGGGGAGGAATATAAGGAGGGGGAGAGTGTGAGAGTATTGGGGGGAGGAGTATAAGGAGGGGGAGAGAGGAGTATAAGGAGGGGGAGAGTGTGAGAGCAATAGGGGGAGGGAGAGAGATAGAGAGAGAGAGAGAGAGGGGGGGGGGGGGGGAGTGTGAGAGCAATAGGGGGAGGTACAGCGAGGGAGAGAGACGGTGACTTATGGCGCCGGTATTTCAGCTCTCGTTGTGATGTCACGGCACCAGTAATATGACAGCTGGGGTTTTACACTTCATTAAGTCCCAGTTTATGTAATTGCGGCAGGGAAACAGCCTCCTGTCTATGGATAGGCAGCTCTGGCTATTGTAGGGTACGTGTGTGTACAGTCCATTCAGAAGGCTACACCGAGAGACAGGACGGGGGTCACACTGACTATGAAAGAACCTACAAAGTGCACCTACCTCAGTGTTATACAGGTAGGTAAGTGAGGGGATCTGTATTTTGTTCTGCATGGTACCAAAAAGTTCTCTCTTATTCTGAACCAAAACACTTTAGGGAGACATTTATATTTTATTAAATTATTCTTACCCGGGAAGCCCAAATGGTTCCCCTCCCATTTATGCAGACTGCGGATGCGCTGCGGGGCTCCCACCTTTGTTTTGCTAATAAGCCCCTCTCCTCCCAGCTGGCAGCCTGGGGCTGGGCTGTAAGCTCCTACAGACATTGCTACGCATTGTCCCATCAGCCACGCTAACTCTCCAACTTTGGGCATAGGCTTCTGCGACACTATGGGGTCCGTCTGTGGATATGCGAGACATTCGTGGTGCTGCCAAACTGGACAGGGGGGGGGGGGGGGGGTCATGTTACCAAAATAAACAGTTTCTCCTTTAACCAATTTCTGCAATTAATCCACCAACACGATGGAGGTCGGCGCTTACTGTAGCAACGCCATCAGATCCAGTTCCGATCAAATTCTCATTTTGGAGCAGCACAATCGTGGCCAGACCAAAAACAACAACTGGCAAATGTACCAAGAAAAGTTTCTGTATACGTATAATAAATCAATTACCAGGGATTTACCCCCGGCTATTATAGAACATCTACGGGGGGCCGTCTGTGGACCCTGTAAATCCCAAGCAGCGCATTCCGTTCTTTATTTCTCCGTGGAATGATAACTGCACCAGGTTAATTTTCCTTAGGACGGCTATGAGGCTGTAACCCTGATCGGCAATATCTCCGAGCTCAGTCTCCTTTACGGTTATTTAATTATAGGTCTGTCATCTGCGCCACCTAATCTCTGTACGCGCAGAGAACTGTCAGTGGCCGTATTACAGGGTGTAATGGGCTTCTTGTTTATTTTGTGACAAAACCTAATACAGCCAGAAGTATAAATGCGGGGAATGACATCGCTGATGTAATACGCCTGTGACGGACGAAGCCTTGTCTCACATGTTATAACAACAAATATACTCTGATATGCTGGACTGCGGCAGGTGCTGCACTTCCGGTGCAAGCCAATGGACGCATCAAGGGTCGCATTCCAAAATGTAAACCGCATGCGACTGCTGCTATCAGTACACTGGACATGGTGTGTAATATACAATGCTTATATGCACACACACATATATATTATATATAAACATTCATGGCCCTGTAATAATGGCCCAGACAGCCTTTTATACCTTATACTCCTCTTCCTTCCTCTCCCATACGAACAGGCAAGCAACACACCCACTCTCCCTTCATAAGGAAGTGCCTGAAAGCTGCTCTGTTTTGATCAGTCACATGCTATCAGCTGCACTAGGCTGCAGAGTAAAACACATTAAAATCAACCCCATCCCAGTCACTCCCTATAGTCGGCACCCCTTTACCCATCAAGGTACTGTCTCATGCTTTATCCGTCGCACATCTGTGCTGTTCCGATTCTGTACTGCGTCTCTGAACACCGACAATTGGGATGCACGTGCTGCGCCACTCAGACATTGGCCAAACACGTACAGCATTGTACGAACTTGTAATAACCAACGATGAAAATGTGCCGCCTTCCATGTAAATAATTTTAGTGTGTTATGTCCCTTTAAAAAAGGTCAATAAATCATCGTCTTTAACTATGACAAGTCCAGATATTTAGGCAGCAGAACAGTTCAATTGTCTTCTGTATTACTTTTCCTTTCCATGTTTCCTTCAGGTCACAGAGTCCTAATTACATAACTCTCCCGGGGAAAAGGAAGGAAGAGGACTAATGGTAGCAGCCGTTACACAATCACACGTCGCATTACACTTCTGCTACAACGTAACATGGAACATTCTGCAAACTCGCTTAAAGGGGTGTATTTACTAAGCAATGGATTTTCAAAACTCACAAATTTTGCGTGCAATAAAAAGGGGCAATACAAGTAATTCCTTGTTTCGCATTAAATATTATTGCCTTTTTCAATCTGACCGGCAAAATCTGCAAAAATCGAGGATTTGGAGAATTCCACTGCTTAGTAAATATACTCCAAAGAGACTGGATATGGGTGGTCATTCCGAGTTGTTCGCTCGCTAGCAGTTTTTAGCAGCCGTGCAAACGCTATGCCGCCGCCCACTGGGAGTGTATTTTAGCTTAGTAGAAGTGCGAACGAAAGGATCGCAGAGCGGCTACAAAGTTTTTTTGTGCAGTTTCAGAGTAGCTTCAGACCTACTCAGCGCTTGCGATGACTTCAGACTGTTCAGTTCCTGTTTTGACATCACAAACATGCCCTGCGTTCACCCAGCCACGCCTGCGTTTTTCCTGGCATGCCTGCGTTTTTTCGAACACTCCCTGAAAACGGTCAGTTGCCACCCAGAAACGCCCACTTCATGTCAATCACTCTGCGGCCAGCAGCGCGACTGAAAAGCTTCGCTAGACCTTGTGTGAAATTACATCGTTCGTTGTAATAGTACGTTGTGTGTGCGCATTGTGCCACATGCGCAGAAGTGCTTTTTTTTGCCTAATCGCTGCACAATCCTGAATAAGACCCTCAATGCAGAGTGGCCCCATGATATAAACTGCTTCTGCATGTACAGCCGTTCTTAATGGATGGTCCCTAAGAGACTGTTGTGTGGTGCAAAACAAGATGACCTTCCTTGAGATGCAATACAGGTTTCTTGAAATGACAAAAGCAAGTTCTTAGGCACTGTAAATGGTTAGATGTCTACTGTTCTGGTTTTTGGACATATAAGGGCCCAGTCAGTCATCCAACACCTTTCGTCTTCCTTCTGTGCTCTCTGTGTTTGGCCTCCATATTATCTGTGAAAAATGTCCCTGGAATCAGCTTCCTCATCTATACTTTAGCAGAGGACCAGAATCGGCAGAAAGGTCTCCAATCTACTGGAGAGACAGCATACATTGAGAGGGAAGATCTGGTTAATACCACGTGCTTTTACCAACACCCGACCCAACACCAGAGACTGCCGTCCGCCTACACAGGAAAGGTCCATATTACAGTATCCATAATTATTAAGACCTTCTCTCTGAATAATAATAATAAAGTCTCCGCCAAAGAATGTGCAGAAAAAATATATCATGAAGGCGAACTGTGTGCCAGCGTGTGTGGGTCTAACCGGGATAATGACTTTCTCACGGACAATATCTGGGCTGTGAACTCTGCAAGTTCACCCGGAGATTAACTTCATTTCAGGAGAACGTTTAGCTGGATACCTCGGAACATTTATTTATGCTGCGCTGCATCAGGAAGCGGAGGGGACGCTGCGGATCCCAGATGCCTGGAAGCAGATTCTGTTTATAAGGACAGAAATATGAAAGATGGGAATACGTTCTAAACAAACAAACGGCAAAAATCTCCGATCCACAAAAGCAAACAGACAGGATATCTTTCATCTCGCTGAGCAAACACGCCGAGGTTCCCGAGCAGCACTGGTAAGAAGCCGAACAGGACTCAGTAATTAAACAACAAAGTATTTAGTGAAGGGGAAAAACTTTCAACAAATTGAGGAGTAAGATGCGGTGACCCCACCAGAATACGGTGACGTGTGATAGAGGGGGGGGATGTCAGGAGAAGCCGGATGTGAATACACCAGACTTAAGGGGGTATCCAATCAGCCGTGAGAAACATCGGAAGCGGAAACAACGGAAGCGATTTTTCCAGATGTTTCTCCAATAATTTTTTTTTCCTGGCTATCCTATTAGGTCATCTGAAAAAGAAAAAAGACAATTACCTGCGGA
Organism: Pseudophryne corroboree; assembly: GCF_028390025.1. Classification (NCBI taxonomy): domain Eukaryota; kingdom Metazoa; phylum Chordata; class Amphibia; order Anura; family Myobatrachidae; genus Pseudophryne; species Pseudophryne corroboree. The sequence goes on from NC_086451.1 coordinate 479,616,483, forward strand.
AATGTGCCCGCGAAAACAAGAGTGCGGCCAGCGAAAACACACAGGTAGCACTGAACCGGTTACGTTTTCAGTAGAAAATGTTTTGGGCTTTTTTTCGGGAAACATTGCTCCGGATGTTTCTTCGCAGACAGTTGGATACCCCTTCAGTCCGATAATCGCTGCTACCAACAGGCTGAGATTACATAGGGATCACGATAAGGATCTTCAGTTATCTTTGCAATTGGTTCTGAGGGTGTGGTATAAAATATTGACATTCATAATGTCAACATGTTTAAAATGCCGACACCCGAATGTCTACATATATATTTGCATATTTTAGCCTAACCCTAACCTTAAAAATAATACAAAAGTTGCCATGCAGGTGTAGACATTCTAAACACGTCTATGTTTAGATTATGTTGACCGAACGTCCACGTCGGCAATCTGACTGTCAGCATTCAGAACTGGTTCACCTTTTGGTGTCGACATTCTGACTGGAACCTGGTTCAAAAACAAATAAATAAAAAAATCTAAAGTCACTCAGTTTGCAACCAGGTCACAGCAAATATTCTAGAGTACCACACTTGTTAAATCACAAGGAACAAGTGACATCACTGCGGCACCTATAGCCTCACGCCATTGTGTCGGCACCAGTGATTACTGAATATGCGGCATAAACTAGCCAGGCCTGGTAAATAATTCCTTTAACGTTCATTTCTTTAAACGCACCATCGGTTTCCATAATGGACACCAGCCATCATTTGTTGCTTGGGACGCTGGTGGAGAGCCTGACCTCTGAAATATGGCGCCATAAATCTGCGCTTTCATCAGACGGCATGACAGATTGCTAATTAAGCAGGGTCATAATTCCTGAACTCTAACAGCACAACGCCATTGTTACATTGTTTCCAGGTGAGTAAAAGTGACAGTGCGTACAACAAATGACACACAGTGTAACACTGTCCATGGCACAGCCCGAGAATGCCGACACTTCACTTGTTTTAAAGGTGAAATAATATTGCCGGCCTACCCAGTGATTAAATGCGGGTGACAGGCGTAGTGGCTGAGCCCGAGTTGAATATACGCGCGATTGCAGAGCATAACGTGCGTGATACTTTGTAAATGGGCAGATGCTCTACTAAGAATCCTGCTCGCACCAGTCGGAGAGGCGGAATGGGGGTGGGAAGGGGCGCTCTCACATTGGGGGTGTTCCCGCACAGACTACACACACTGTATTGCACATAATATAGGGGCTGATTCAGACCTAATTGCTGCTGTGCGTTCTCTCACAGGCTGCGATCAAGTCTGAACTGCACATACGTATGCACCGCAATGCGCAGATGCAACGCACCGCAGCAACGGGGATCGCGATCAGCGATGGGATTGTGTGAAAATTAATAACGCACCGGCGATCGCAAGGAGACTTACAGGAAGAGGGCGTTTGTGGGTGGCAACTGACCGTTTCTAGGGAATGTCCAGAAAAACGCCGGAGGAACTCGGCATTTTGTGTGGGGGAGGGGCGGGGGGTCTGACATCAGCTCCGGCTCCGATCATCGCAGCGGCTGAGTAAGTCCTGGGCTGAGCAGAAGCTGCCAAACTGATGATTGTGCAATTCTGCGACACATGCGATCGCACACACGCAGTACCCTCCCCCTGTAGGCGGTGACTACCTGATCGCAGGGATCCAAAAAATGCACCCTAGTGATCAGATCTAAATTACCCCCATAGGCCATCTGCAAGTACTCGCTGATAATGACGCGTTACAAACCAGGGGCATATTCCGCGCACACAGAAAAGGGGCATCTAGCGATGCAATAAGTTCTGCATATGGGCAGATATACTTATCTTTCCAAGCTCGCTTGTTTAAGCAACGCACACCCAGACTACTGTAGCTGCAATTCTGCATCAGCTCCTTGGTCTCTGAAAAGCTTCAATAAGAGGTTACGAGGTACCAGAAAGTCATGTAGAGAGAGCGGTCATTGTCAGCGCACAGTGAGTGCACTTTATATCTTATTAATACAGAAATATCTCTGAGTATGAGACAGAGAGGTCCTGGGCAGAAGTAAAGAACAATGTGGCTAATAAATAATAATAATAATAATAATAATAATATTTATTTATTATGTTGAACTATATCACAAATCGCAATGATGCTGTATTAGGGATACTGCCGCCATACTAGGAAATAATGGGTTAAACCTACAACCTGCGTATGTCACACAAAGGCCGTGCCCAGTAAGCTGCACAGCGTGGAACCGTCTAGGTAATACCGCAGGTGCTCAGGAAATAAGGCGACAACAGAAATCTATGAGCACGAAAACTTATTGGGGTTAAGATACTTTCTATGGGATACAAGCGAACACTGCACCTGCCAAAGCTCAAACTGGTGCAGAAAATGGTTCTTTGGGTTTGAGAGGTGACTACTGGGGGAGATGTATCAAACCTTGGAGACTGATAAAGTAGACAGAGATTTAGTACCAGCCAATTAGCTCCTACTGTAGCTGCCACTACAAAGGCGGTGTTTGGAAAAGGACAGAAGATGATTGGTTGGTACTTCATCTCCCACTACTTTATCTCTCTCTCTCCAAGCTTTGATAAATCTCCCTCTACGTCCGAACTAAGGAACGGTCAATGGGTGCATGATGAAGTACATGACAAACCTCAAGTCAAATAAAGTTCTTTAAAATTGTGACACTGGATGACCCAAAATAAACATAAATACATGTTACTGGGGATGTTGCAGATGTAAATCTGTCATTAATATGCAATTTACACCCGTAATCGTTGCCGGTAAGGGGTGACCAGGAGGCAGCGCGGCACTTCTGTTGCTGGAAGGGTTAATATTAGCTGCATGCACGCTGAGGGGAAGAGGGACAGAGATGTCGCTTTCTCAGCCGCACCGCCAGCATTTTTTGTTTATTTGGAAAGGGACGATGAGTCTTTAATTATTAAACGAATCACATTTAGCAGATGGTCAAAGAAAAAGTACTTTATAGAGAGCGAGAGAGAAAGAAAAAAAAGTTGCCCAGAGGGTTATATAAACGGAGAGGGGAGAAAACGCTGCCAGCTGGTGCGTGAAATCAATAATGGGAAAATTAGTTCTACTGTATCTTAGTTTCATTGTCTGGACAATGAGGACGAGGGAAGGGGGGAGATAATCAACTTGTGAACTTGCTGAATGGAATTACGTGGCTGTAATTAGAAAGAGGCTGGGAAGACGTCAGACAGGGAGCAGGAGGAGGTTTGTATAGGGAGGCCAAGCGCATCGGCCGGTCAGCGGGGGAAGAAACGAGAATATCCCACCTTAATGGCTCGTTTCATTCTAGCGATGGGTGCGATCCTGGGAAAATCTGCGGAGAAACCTACAAACTAACATTCACAGCGTACTCACCCAACGTCAGCCCCACTGTCTGATGACTTGGGTCTTTTGGGGAAGGGGGGTCCTTAAAAATAAATGTGTCAGGCACTGACTAAGATATGATCCCCCTCCCCCATCCTTCTATACACAGACCAGCATATGCCCATAACACACCTCCATAAATATTACCATTATCACACTTACAATTACACATGGAAAATGACAGTTAGAAGCTGATTGGTTGGTACTTTATCTCTCTCAGCACTCTCTCTCCAAGCTTTGACACATATCCCATTGATGCACATGCCTAATATTTCTGAATGTATCACCAAAGTATGGAACTGCTGGAACAGGTATGCGGAGACCCACTATACTTCGGCACCCAACCCTTATAAGACCCCTGTTCTTCAGGTATTTCTGGTATGTGGACTGTTTCCATTTCAGTAAGGGGGGGTGTTTAGTAAATGACCATGATATCCAGGCTTAACCCTATTCTATCAGATGGTCAGTGATACTGACCGATTAAGGGCAAGACCTCCAGGACTTGAGAGAGCGCGGGCAATTCTACCAGAAGGGGAAAGGAAGGAAGGAAGGACGTTATGACTCAGTCAGTCGGGATCCCGGCGTTTGGTATCCCACAAGTCAGCATGCCGACACCGGGATCCCAGTAGTCAGAATGCCGGCAGGGGGCCCAGGACTATTCCCACTTGTAGGTTTCCACAACATCCATACAGTGGGAATAGAACCTGTGGCAAGCGCTGCGAGGCGAGCGCAGCAAACCCGCATGGGGCGTCGTTGCGCTCGCCCCGTCTGCATTCGGTTGGCCGGGATCCCAGCATTGGTATTGCTGACCGCCGGGATCCCAACTGCCGGTCACCCGTACCCAACCCAAATGGAACCTTGCAGCTGAGTGTGGACACGCAGTGAGGGCACAGAACGCCAAACACCTCAGTGACACCGCGGTCACGTGTCTTGCTCCGCCCACCTGACGGTGTAAATGGCATCACAAAGCCCGACCCCGTTGTTCTTGGTTACACCTCCAAGGGCAGATATGAAAAATAGGTATAAGACATTCTGAGGTAAATTTACTAAGATGGGAGTTCTATTTAAGATGGGATGTGGCCATAGCAACCAATCAGATTCCAGGTATTATAGTCTAGTAGGTGCTAGATAAATGAGAAAAAGAATCTGGATTGGTTGCTATGAGCAACATTCCATCTTAAATAGAACTCCCATCTTAGTAAATGTACCCCTATGTTCAGATGTTGCGCATATACACACACCTTTATTCTCACCTGGCTGAAGAGAAGTTATCATGCAGCCTTTCTATTGCCAAAATACCTGGTGGCTGTTACGGTGCATGCCGTAAACCCACCACCGGCTGGTTACGGAACCAAGGAGACAGCCGCCCACTAGCGCAGCACTTAATACACCAAATTTTTATCTGAGCCGCCGAAGGCTGCAGCTTTGAGGCCTCTAGAGAATATCTGGAGGCTGTGACGGTGTATCCAGGCAGGTGTGAGCGACGCCGGTCAGTGCCACACAAACGGAACTTTCATCGGAGACTAAGATTGCAGCTTGGTGGACGACAGCGCTACAAATTACGAGCCTTATTCAGCTTCACATCAGTCGCATGCTGGGGGGGACACCCAACAAAGGGGAAGGCCGCTCAGCGCGCTAATGGCGGCCAGTGAAAGGATCGCAATTTAACTGCAACAATATCGCTAAATAAGGGAAGCCCCCCCTGCCTCTGCAGCGTAGCCACGTTGTCGCCCCTGACCGCCCCGCAAACACCTCTGCCTACCAATCAGGCAGTGGCATTCGCGTTAATGAGAAGTAATCGCATCCCCGTGCTAGCGGACTATAGAGATTTACCACTGGGAAAGTAAACCAGAGGAGAACGTGGTCGGTGACGGTGATTTACAGACGTATAATATTTATAAGTCATAGAGAACTTTGCACTTTTCAGACAGGGATTTGACAATTTAATGACCCAGATTTTATTTCATCTTTGAATTGATGCCATATTTTTAATTGTTTTGTTATACTAATTGACAGTAATCGATTACTTGGATTTTTAGATTCTTAGGGATCTATTTACTAAGCCTTGGAGAGAGATAAAGTATCAGCCAATCAGCTCCTACCTGTCATTTTTCAAACCCAGCCTGTGACATGGCAGTTAGGAGCTGATTGGCTGATATGTCTGTCTGTTTTTTACCCAGTTTTGTTCTATTACTGTTGTTCTAATTGTAAAGCGCAACGGAATACGCTGCGCTATATACGAAACTTAATAAATAAATAAATACTCTCATCTCCGTCCACTTTATCTCTCTCCAAGGCTTGGTAACCCCTTAGTGAATCATAATTAATAAAACATTTGTTTTTTATACTGTGTATACATGCGTGTGCCCACTTGGATGGGTTTTCTCAGCAATGGTCACACCCAGCGATATACAGGAGCCACTGATGAGGGTGGAGAGACTGCATGGGGACATATTTCACTTTTATGCCCTAATTAGTGTTTGTGGGATTTGTGGCTTCACCAAGAGGGCACAGGAAGGAGGTGCCCACTAACTTCCAAACCTTATATATACCCATCACCTAGTAACTGCGCACATCACTCCATTATCCAGTATAACAGATAGATAGATAGATAGATATATATATATATATATATATATATATAATTCTAGCAGTGTCACAGTGTATGTAGACATGAGAAGGCGTCACGCTGTCACAGAGCCTGATCAGGGGCATGAGAAATGGGGAGCGCAGCGGACAAAGACAAACACATGGACAGGGAAATGTGCGCAGTGTGGGAAAAGAATTCAGCGTCCGGGGATCTGCCATTGTTCAGTCAGCAATGTGGTAATTAACAAAGGCTACAAGCGGAGGGTTAAGTGACAGGACGAGAGAAAGAGCCTGTGTTCCAGCATGTGTTATGTGATTACTGGGAGAATGGGGCCAGCGTGGATACAGAACACGGAGAGGGGCAGCCGGCCCTGTGTGCCGGGATCACAGGCGTCATCCAGCTACGGAGGACGGGGCCCGTGAGCTCTATACCCGTCCCGAGATTATCCCCCAGCAAATGTGTCCTACAGGATGTGAGACAAGGGGACGCGGAGGGTTTGTTTCCCAATAGTCGTTTAGAAATGTCAAACGCTTTTTCATGATAATTTGTCCTTTGGATTTAACTACTATGGATCAGTGAAATAATATTTAGTTTTACGTCCGGGACATGAGCTCCCAAACACACTCAGACGTGACTATTTACATGCACTGTACATTTAAATAACAAAGTTACGTAACAGTGTCTATAAACAGCTGCACATTACCCTGCGGGCCAATTTCCAATAAAAAGAGATTCACAAACAGTAATAGTACAATACATGGTCACTAACACTAGTCTAATACAGTATCACTAATCATACTAGTACAATACATGGTCACTAACACTAGTCTAATACAGTATCACTAACCATACTAGTACAATACATGGTCACTAACACTAGTGTAATACAGTATCACTAACCATACTAGTACAATACATGGTCACTAACACTAGTGTAATACAGTATCACTAACCATACTAGTACAATACATGGTCACTAACACTAGTCTAATACAGTATCACTAACCATACTAGTACAATACATGGTCACTAACACTAGTCTAATACAGTATCACTAACCATACTAGTACAATACATGGTCACTAACACTAGTCTAATACAGTATCACTAACCATACTAGTACAATACATGGTCACTAACACTAGTCTAATACAGTATCACTAACCATACTAGTACAATACATGGTCACTAACACTAGTGTAATACAGTATCACTAACCATACTAGTACAATACATGGTCACTAACACTAGTCTAATACAGTATCACTAACCATACTAGTACAATACATGGTCACTAACACTAGTCTAATACAGTATCACTAACCATACTAGTACAATACATGGTCACTAACACTAGTCTAATACAGTATCACTAACCATACTAGTACAATACATGGTCACTAACACTAGTCTAATACAGTATCACTAACCATACTAGTACAATACATGGTCACTAACACTAGTCTAATACAGTATCACTAACCATACTAGTACAATACATGGTCACTAACACTAGTCTAATACAGTATCACTAACCATACTAGTACAATACATGGTCACTAACACTATTCTAATACATTAACACTAACCATACTAGTACAATACATGGTCACTAACACTAGTCTAATACAGTATCACTAACCATACTAGTACAATACATGGTCACTAACACTATTCTAATACATTAACACTAACCATACTAGTACAATACATGGTCACTAACACTAGTCTAATACAGTATCACTACCCATACTAGTACAATACATGGTCACTAACACTAGTCTAATACAGTATCACTAACCATACTAGTACAATACATGGTCACTAACACTAGTCTAATACAGTATCACTAACCATACTAGTACATTACATGGTCACTAACACTATTCTAATACAGTATCACTAACCATACTAGTACAATACATGGTCACTAACACTAGTCTAATACAGTATCACTAACCATACTAGTACAATACATGGTCACTAACACTAGTCTAATACAGTGTCACTAACCATAGTAGTACAATACATGGTCACTAACACTATTCTAATACAGTATCACTAACCATACTAGTACAATACATGATCACTAACACTAGTCTAATCCAGTAACACTAACCATACTAGTACAATACATGGTCACTAACACTAGTGCAATACGGTATCACTAACCATACTAGTACAATACATGATCACTAACACTAGTCTAATACAGGATCACTAACCATAGTAGTACAATACATGGTCACTAACACTAATGCAATACAGTATCACTAACCATACTAGTACAATACATGGTCACTAACACTAGTCTAATACAGTATCACTAACCATACTAGTACAATACATGGTCACTAACACTAGCCTAATACAGGATCACTAACCAAACTAGTACAATACATGGTCACTAACACTAGTCTAATACAGTATCACTAACCATACTAGTACAATACATGGTCACTAACACTAGCCTAATACAGGTTCACTAACCATAGTAGTACAATACATGGTCACTAACACTAGTCTAATACAGTATCACTAACCATAGTAGTACAATACATGGTCACTAACACTAATGCAATACAGTATCACTAACCATACTAGTACAATACATGGTCACTAACACTAGTCTAATACAGCATCACTAACAATACTAGTACAATATATGATTACTAACACTAGTCTAATACAGGATCACTAACCATAGTAGTACAATACATGTGTCACGATCCGGGTATCTGGACGCCATTACCTGCCTTTCAGATGTCTCCTGAGGCTCGCTCAGCGTTCCAAGGCCGGATCTCATCTGTGTCCACATACTGCACATTCCTCCTGTCACGCTGAGATGCTGTCACAGCGGCGCCATGTTTGAATCCTGCATGGTGTCTCCCGTTCTCCGCAGCCTCCGCCGCCGTTCCTGTGTTATAGGTGCAGGTTGTCAGTGTGGTGTTCCATGCCTGCCGTGGCCTCCGTTGTCATCCACGAGTATCAGCATACATTTGTCAGTCTGGCGTCTCCTGTCCTCTGTGGTCGGCGCCGCCATTACAGTTATGTTTCCACATGGTTTCCCAAGCCAGTTTTCCCTCCAAGTTCTAACATGGGCGCAGCCATGTTGGATCTAATCACATGTCTCAGTTCCTCCAATCCACTGCCTCTGGAAATCTGCATAATTGCCCAGCCAATGCATGCATTGCTGCAGGTATAAGTATCCTGTGCCTGGGCCAGGAAATGGTCAGTGCTTTGTTTGTCATACCTTGTTCCAGTCTCTCTCCTGTGGTTGTGTTTCCAGGTTCCAGCTCCTGTCTCCAGCATCCACCAAAGAGACCCGCACCTGCCTACCATCCTGCGGTGCAGCCTGACTCTGCAGTCCTCCGTGGCTGATCCAGTTTCCAGCTTCCAGCTATTTCATCTGCTTCCAGCAGTATCCACTACCACCGGTAATCATCCTTCAACTCCTCTGTTTCCACGCTCCCTAGCATCTTACTATATTCACTCCGTGTTTCATCACCTGGCTGGTTCCACCCAGCATTCATTCAGTGACTTTATCATCTGGCTGATTCCATTCCGCATCCACTCCGTGTCTTACCACCTGGCTGGTTCCATCCAGCAATTACAACAGCTGATTCAAGTTACCAACTTCATCTGTTCCATCTACTGGCATGTTCCTTGGATATCTTCACTACTACAGCCAGGCCTGGTAAGGTTATTCCATCTAAAGGACTGTAACAGCTGTTCTTACCTACCAGTGTCCTGTGTAGCCATTTCATGGTCAGAGTGCTCCAGGAATCATATTATTTATCATTGCCATTATTTACCTTGAATGCGGTTTGTTTACACGAAGTCTGTTAATAAACTTTTATTTTGACTTTTACCTGGTTGTCATGGTCACACCTTCGGGTTTCCTTTTAACACTTACATGTCCAGGGGTCTGATTAAACCTCCCCGGTTTAAGTTCCTCTCAGCCCCTACAACTGAGGCTTTCTCCTGTCAGCCAAAACCCTCAGTTGTGACAGTAAGCACTGACCATATGAATCCAGCCGGAGACCAGGATCAAGCGGCTAGGCCGATGCAAGAACTGGCAGCCAGACTCGAACATCAGGAGGCTGCACAAGGCCACATCATCCGCTGTCTCCAGGATCTCTCTACGCGGCTGGATGGGATTCAAACGACCATCCGTGGACCTTGCACGTCCGATGCGTCCACTACAGTGACACCAGCTGTAACCCCACCCACCTTACCCATTTCCATTCCACGTCTTCATCTCCCAACGCCAGCAAAGTTTGACGGATCTCCAAGGTTCTGCAGGGGATTTCTTAACCAATGCGAAATCCACTTTGAGCTTCAGCCTGGCAATTTCCCAAGCGACCGTACTAAAATTGCCTATATCATTTCCCTTCTCAGCGGTTCAGCCCTTGACTGGGCATCACCTTTATGGGAGAAGTCTGATCCCCTGCTGTCCTCCTATACGGACTTTGTGGCAACATTCAGGCGCATCTTCGACGAGCCAGGCCGGGTAACCTCTGCTTCATCTGAGATTCTCCGTTTACGCCAGGGAACACGTACTGTGGGACAGTATCTCATACAGTTCAAAATCCTGGCATCCGAACTGGCATGGAACGACGAGGCCCTGTATGCTGCATTCTGGCATGGCTTATTAGAACGCATCAAGGATGAGTTAGCTACCAGAGACTTGCCCTCTAAGTTGGATGAGCTAATTTCTCTTTGCACGAAGGTTGATCTACGTTTCAGAGAGGGCAACCGAGCGAGGAAGATCATCTGCTCCAAAATCTTTTGCTCCTCCTCTTCGTCAACCGTCTCCATCCAAGGATGAGCCCATGCAAATTGGCAGTTCCCGTCTATCTCCCGCTGAGCGCCGAAGACGTCTCTCTGAGTCTCTGTCTCTATTGTGCAGCTCCGTCTCACATTATCAATGCCTGTCCCAAACGTCCGGGAAACTCCAAATCCTAGCCCGCCAAGGAGAGGGCCGGCTAGGAGTAATGATCTCCTCTCCATCTCCTCATGATTGTAATCTCCCAGTCTCGCTCCAAATTGCTCAACGTTACAGGAACGTTATTGCCCTCCTTGATTCCGGAGCAGCTGGGAATTTCATAACCGAAGCTTATGTTAAACAGTGGTCCCTACCCACCGAGAGACTTCCTTCGTCCATCTCCTTAACTGCAGTAGATGGCAGCAAGATTTTTGACGCAGTTATTTCTCTAAGGACTCTACCAGTTCGTCTGAGAGTGGGAGTTCTTCATGCAGAATTTATTTCCTTCCTAGTGATTCCAAGAGCCACACATCCAGTGGTTTTGGGCCTTCCATGGCACCGTCTCCACAATCCGTCGATTGACTGGACGACAACGCAAATACTAGCATGGGGTCCCTCCTGTGCTAAGACTTGTTTGTCCAAAGTGCTTCCTGTTTGTTCTTCTTTCCCCAGGTCGTCTGATGTTCCACCTTCTCCATATCAAGACCACACGGACGTGTTCAGTAAGGCTTCTGCTGATATCCTTCCTCCTCATAGAGAATGGGACTGCCCAATTGATCTCATTCCAGGGAAGGTTCCACCTCGAGGCCGAACTTACCCGTTGTCTCTGCCTGAGACGCACTCCATGGAGGAGTACATCAAAGAGAACCTGGCGAAAGGTTTTATCCGACCTTCTTCTCCAGCTGGCGCAGGCTTCTTCTTAGTTAAGAAGGACTGTGGTCTGCGACCGTGCATCGATTACAGAGGTATGAACGACATTACCGTCAAGAACCGGTATCCTTTACCTTTGATTACAGAGCTCTTCGATAGAGTCAGCGGAGCAACCATCTTTACAAAGTTGGATTTGATGGGTGCTTACAATCTCATCCGGATTTGTGAGGGTGACGAGTGGAAGACCGCTTTTAACACCCGTGATGGACATTATGAGTACCTCGTCATGCCCTTCGGATTGAGCAACGCCCCAGCTGTCTTCCAGCATTTCGTGAATGAGATCTTCAGAGACATCTTATACCGCCATGTCGTGGTTTATCTAGATGATATCCTCATCTTTGCCAATAATCTAGAGGAACATCGTTTCTGGGTAAAGGAGGTTCTGTCTCGTCTCCGTGTCAATCATCTCTATTGCAAATTGGAGAAATGTGTCTTTGAAGTTAAATCCATTCCGTTCCTAGGTTACATTGTGTCCGGTTTCGGACTAGAGATGGATCCTGATAAAACTACAAGCAATCCAGAATTGGCAGATACCCTTAACCCTCAAAGGGGTCCAGAGGTTCCTAGGGTTCGCCAATTATTACAGAAAGTTCATACGAGACTTTTCCACCATTGTGGCGCCTATCACTGCATTAACCAAGAAGGGTGCTAACCCGTCCAAGTGGTCTGAAGAAGCTACGCAAGCTTTTCATCTTCTAAAACAACGTTTCATCTCTGCACCAGTTCTGAAACAGCCCGACACCGACTCTTTCATCTTAGAGGTGGATGCCTCCTCCGTTGGAGTAGGAGCGGTGTTATCCCAGAGGGCTAAAGATGGCCATCTACATCCTTGCAGTTTCTTCTTCCGGAAGTTCTCCCCAGCTGAGTGCAACTATGCCATTGGCGACCAGGAGTTGCTAGCCATCAAGCTCGCTCTAGAGGAGTGGAGATATCTGTTGGAGGGAGCTTCTCATTCAATCACGATACTTACCGACCACAAGAATCTTTTATACCTGAAAGGCGCACAATGTCTTAACCCTCGTCAGGCCAGATGGGCACTTTTCTTTTCCAGGTTCGACTTTAAACTCCAGTTCTGTCCGGGCTCTCAGAATCGCAAGGCCGATGCCCTTTCCCGCTCTTGGGAGCAAGAAAACGAGTCAGAGTCTTCAGACAAGCATCCTATTATTAATCTGTTGGCATTCTCCATGGTAGGGATGGACTCTACGCCCCCACCAGGGAAAGGTTTTGTGAAGCCGGTGTTGAGGAAGTAGCTCATGCATTGGGCCCATGCTTCCCATTTTGCCGGACATACAGGCATTCAGAAAACCCTCGAGTTTATCTCTAGGTCCTACTGGTGGCCAACTCTGAAGAAGGACGTCAAGGAGTTTATTGCCTCTTGCCCAAAGTGTGCCCAACACAAAGTTCCCGGCCAGTCTCCTGCGGGGCAACTGGTTCCATTATCTGTTCCCAGTCGACCGTGGACCCATTTGTCGATGGACTTTGTTACAGATCTGCCTATATGCAATAAGTTTAATACCATCTGGGTGGTAGTTGACCGGTTCACCAAGATGGCACATTTCATACCCCTCACCGGTCTCCCGTCAGCTTCCAAGTTGGCCCAAGTGTTTATCCAAGAGATCTTCCGACTTCACGGTCTTCCTGAAGAGATCATCTCCGATCGTGGAGTACAATTTGTAGCCAAATTTTGGCGAAGTTTGTGTCAAGCCCTCCAAGTCAAGTTAAAGTTTTCTACAGCTTACCATCCTCAGACCAATGGTCAAACCGAGAGGGTGAATCAGGACTTGGAAGCCTTCCTCCGCATTTACGTGTCTTCCTCCCAAGATGACTGGGTTCAACTCCTTCCTTGGGCCGAGTTTAGCCACAACAATCAATACCATTCCTCATCCTCCTCAACACCATTCTTCATCAACTATGGATTTCACCCTAAGGTTCCAGAATTCCAACCGCTTCCAGCAACTTCTGTTCCAGCAGTGGATGTCACCTTGCGTCAGTTTCAAACAACTGGAAGAATGTCCGCGCAGCCCTGCTTAAAGCCTCATTTAGGTACAAGAAGTTTGCCGATAGAAAGCGTAGAGCGGTTCCTGCTCTTAAGGTGGGTGATTGAGTATGGTTGTCCACGAAGAATTTGAGGTTGAGAGTTCCCAGCATGAAATTTGCTCCTCGTTACATCGGTCCTTTTAAAATTGAACAAGTCATCAATCCTGTTGCTTACAGACTCCAGTTACCTCCCTTCTTGAAAATACCCAGGACATTCCATGTTTCCCTGTTGAAACCGCTGATCCTGAATCGGTTTCATTCTGCACTTCCTCCAACTCCTAAAGTTCAGACTCAACGGGGAATCGAGTATGAGGTGGCCAAGATTCTGGATTCACGTTTCCGTTACGGTCAGTTGCAGTATCTTATTGACTGGAAGGGCTATGGTCCTGAAGAACGCTCTTGGACCAATGCGTCTGATGTCCATGCTCCTGCCTTGGTCCGGAATTTCCATTCGAAGTTTCCTCTAAAGCCTAAGAAGCGTCCTGGGGCCACTCCTAAAGGGGGGAGTGCTGTCACGATCCGGGTATCTGGACGCCATTACCTGCCTTTCAGATGTCTCCTCAGCGTTCCAATGCCGGATCTCATCTGTGTCCACATACTGCACATTCCTCCTGTCACGCTGAGATGCTGTCACAGCGGCGCCATGTTTGAATCCTGCATGGCGTCTCCCGTTCTCCGCGGCCTCCGCCGCCGTTCCTGTGTTATAGGTGCAGGTTGTCAGTGTGGTGTTCCATGCCTGCCGCGGCCTCCGTGGTCATCCACGAGTTTCAGCATACATTTGTCAGTCTGGCGTCTCCTGTCCTCTGTGGTCGGCGCCGCCATTACAGTTATGTTCCCACATGGTTTCCCAAGCTAGTTTTCCCTCCAAGTTCTAACATGGGCGCAGCCATGTTGGATCTAATCACATGTCTCAGTTCCTCCAATCCACTGCCTCTGGAAATCTGCATAATTGCCCAGCCAATGCCTGCATTGCTGCAGGTATAATTATCCTGTGCCTGGGCCAGGAAATGGTCAGTGCTTTGTTTGTCATACCTTGTTCCAGTCTCTCTCCTGTGGTTGTGTTTCCAGGTTCCAGCTCCTGTCTCCAGCATCCACCAAAGAGACCCGCACCTGCCTACCATCCTGCGGTGCAGCCTGACTCTGCAGTCCTCCGTGGCTGATCCAGTTTCCAGCTTCCAGCTATTTCATCTGCTTCCAGCAGTATCCACTACCACCGGTAATCATCCTTCAACTCCTCTGTTTCCACGCTCCCTAGCATCTTACTATATTCACTCCGTGTTTCATCACCTGGCTGGTTCCACCCAGCATTCATTCAGTGACTTTATCATCTGGCTGATTCCATTCCGCATCCACTCCGTGTCTTACCACCTGGCTGGTTCCATCCAGCAATTACAACAGCTGATTCAAGTTACCAACTTCATCTGTTCCATCTACTGGCATGTTCCTCGGATATCTTCACTACTACAGCCAGGCCTGGTAAGGTTATTCCATCTAAGGACTGTAACAGCTGTTCTTACCTACCAGTGTCCTGTGTAACCATTTCATGGTCAGAGTGCTCCAGGAATCATATTATTTATCATTGCCATTATTTACCTTGAATGCGGTTTGTTTACACGAAGTCTGTTAATAAACTTTTATTTTGACTTTTACCTGGTTGTCATGGTCACACCATCGGGTTTCCTTTTAACACTTACATGTCCAGGGGTCTGATTAAACCTCCCCGGCTTAAGTTCCTCTCAGCCCCTACAACTGAGGCTATCTCCTGTCAGCCAAAACCCTCAGTTGTGACAACATGGTCACTAACACTAATGCAATATAGTATCACTAACCATACTAGTACAATACATGGTCACTAACACTAGTCTAATACAGTATCACTAACCATACTAGTACAATACATGGTCACTAACACTATTCTAATACAGTATCACTAACCATACTAGTACAATACATGGTCACTAACACTATTCTAATACAGTATCACTAACCATACTAGTACAATACATGGTCACTAACACTAGTCTAATACAGTATCACTAACCATACTAGTACAATACATGGTCACTAAGTATTCTAATACAGTATCACTAACCATACTAGTACAATACATGGTCACTAACACTAGTCTAATACAGTATCACTAACCATACTAGTACAATACATGGTCACTAACACTAGTCTAATACAGTATCACTAACAATACTAGTACAATACATGGTCACTAACACTAGTGCAATACGGGATCACTAACAATATTCGCACAATAAACAGTCACTAACACTAGTCTAATACAGTATCACTAACAATTCGCGCACAATAAATGGTGACTAACAATACATGGTCACTAACATTAGTACATACAGTATCATTAGCAATACATGGTCACTAACACTAGTGCAATACAGTATCACTAACAATACTCATGCAACACATGGTCACTAACAATACAGTATCACTAATAATACCTGTATAATACAAGGTCAGAAACAGTACTAGTACAATATATGGCAATAAAAGAAAAATAAAGCATCATGAATGCTAGTGCAAGGTCACTAACGATACTAGTGCAACGCATGGTCACTAACGATACTAGTGCAACGCATGGTCACTAACGATACTAGTGCAACGCATGGTGGTCACTAACGATACTAGTGCAACGCATGGTGGTCACTAACGATACTAGTGCAACGCATGGTCACTAACGCTACTAGTGCAACGCATGGTCACTAACGCTACTAGTGCAACGCATGGTCACTAACGCTACTAGTGCAACGCATGGTCACTAACGGTACTAGTGCAACGCATGGTCACTAACGGTACTAGTGCAACGCATGGTCACTAACGGTACTAGTGCAACGCATGGTCACTAACTGTACTAGTACAACAGTTGCACTCTGGCATTTAACTCATGAGGCCACAATGTGAGGCAGCACAGCTAACCACTGTGCCACTGTTTATCGTTCCACTGATGCTGGATTATGATCTGCATGGGCCACACAGAAACACTGAGACATTTATGGTCTAACACTTTCGTGATGTTTTGTTGTTTATTTATTTTTAAACATGAGAAGAGAAATAATACCGTACAATGTAGCAATTAAATGTTACACAATGATAACATCAGTAATCAACAAAATTATTTGACCAAGGATATTGCAAGGTGCCTGCCAAGATTGTCTCAATTGATCAGAGCAAACAACTGTTTAGATGCTACAGATATATTTGCCGTTTTTTCATTAAGTGTTTATGTAATGTTTTGCTACAATTTCCTGTGTGAATGTGGTGTGACAGCAGTGACACACGGTATACTGGCCGGCGACCGCCATACAGTGTCCCAGACTCTCATTCTGTCCAGCTGACCTTTGTGTGAAGTTCATATCAACGTTAATAGACATAAGATGCATTGATCCCTACAATATGTCACATTATGTCTCGTCCTCTCTCTATGCAACAATAAACGCTCTGCACACTGCAGGGAAATGTCCCAATCCTGATCATCTGCACAAAGCCTCAAGGGTCCTCTTCTCTCAGGATAAAACCCCAGCGCAAATTCATACGCGAACTCAAATTGTGTCTTGTAATAACTCTGTTGGTGAGGCATTAGAAAGATATTCTGTTAGCGGAGAAAATAAGATTTTACTCACCGGTAAATCTATTTCTCGTAGTCCGTAGTGGATGCTGGGAACTCCGTAAGGACCATGGGGAATAGACGGGCTCCGCAGGAGACTGGGCACTCTAAAAGAAAGATTAGGTACTATTTGGTGTGCACTGGCTCCTCCCACTATGACCCTCCTCCAGACCTCAGTTAGGATACTGTGCCCGGAAGAGCTGACACAATAAGGAAGGATTTTGAATCCCGGGTAAGACTCATACCAGCCACACCAATCACACCGTATAACTCGTGATACTACACCCAGTTAACAGTATGAAATATAACTGAGCCTCTCAACAGATGGCTCAACAATAACCCTTAGTTAGGCAATAACTACATACAAGTATTGCAGACAATCCGCACTTGGGATGGGCGCCCAGCATCCACTACGGACTACGAGAAATAGATTTACCGGTGAGTAAAATCTTATTTTCTCTGACGTCCTAGTGGATGCTGGGAACTCCGTAAGGACCATGGGGATTATACCAAAGCTCCCAAACGGGCGGGAGAGTGCGGATGACTCTGCAGCACCGAATGAGAGAACTCAAGGTCCTCCTCAGCCAGGGTATCAATTTTGTAGAATTTAGCAAACGTGTTTGCCCCTGACCAAGTTGCAGCTCGGCAAAATTGTAAAGCCGAGACCCCTCGGGCAGCCGCCCAAGATGAGCCCACTTTCCTCGTGGAATGGGCTTTTACTGATTTAGGATGCGGCAATCCAGCCGCAGAAAGCTTCAGCTGAATTGTGCTACAAATTCAGCGAGCAATAGTCTGCTTAGAAGCAGGAGCACCCAGTTTGTTGGGTGCCTACAGGATAAAAAGCGAGTCAGTTTTCCTGACTCCAGCCATCCTGGAAATATAAATTTTTAAGGCCCTGACTACGTCCAGTAACTTGGAATCTTCCAAGTTCCTAGTAGCCGCAGGCACTACAATAGGTTGGTTCAAGTTAAAAGCCGATACCACCTTAGGGAGAAACTGGGGACGAGTCCTCAATTCTGCCCTATCCATATGGAAAATCAGATAAGGGCTTTTACATGACAAAGACGCCAATTCTGATACACGCCTGGCCGAAGCCAAGGCCAATAACATGACCACTTTCCACGTGAGATATTTCAAATCCACAGTTTTAAGTGGCCCAAACCAATGTGATTTTAAGAAACTCAACACCACGTTGAGATCCCAAGGTGCCACAGGAGGCACAAAAGGGGGCTGAATATGTAGCACTCCCTTTACAAATGTCTGAACTCCAGGCAGTGAAGCCAGTTCTTTCTGGAAGAAAATCGACAGAGCCGAAATCTGGACCTTAATGGAACCCAATTTTAGGCCCATAGTCACCCCTGACTGTAGGAAGTGCAGAAAACGACCCAGCTGAAATTCCTCTGTTGGGGCCTTCCTGGCCTCACACCACGCAACATATTTTCGCCAAATACGGTGATAATGGTTTGCGGTTACTTCTTTCCTGGCTTTTATCAGCGTAGGAATGACTTCTTCCGGAATGCCCTTTTCCTTTAGGATCCGGAATTCAACCGCCATGCCGTCAAACGCAGCCACGGTAAGTCTTGGAACAGACAGGGCCCCTGCTGTAGCAGATCCTGTCTGAGCGGTAGAGGCCATGGGTCCTCTGATATCATTTCTTGAAGTTCTGGGTACCAAGCTCTTCTTGGCCCATCCGGAACCACGAGTATCGTTCTTACTCCTCGTTTTCTTATTATTCTCAGTACCTTTGGTATGAGAGGCAGAGGAGGGAATACATAAACCGACTGGTACACCCACGGTGTCACTAGAGCGTCCACAGCTATTGCCTGAGGGTCCCTTGATCTGGCGCAATGTCTAGTTTTTTGTTTAGGCGGGACGCCATCATGTCCACCTGTGGCCTTTCCCAACGGTTTACCAACAGTTGGAAGACTTCTGGATGAAGTCCCCACTCTCCCGGGTGTAGGTCGTGTCTGCTAAGGAAGTCTGCTTCCCAGTTGTCCACTCCCGGAATGAACACTGCTGACAGTGCTAAGACGTGATTTTCCGCCCATCGGAGAATCCTTGTGGCTTCTGCCATCGCCATCCTGCTTCTTGTGCCGCCCTGTCGGTTTACATGGGCGACTGCCGTGATGTTGTCTGATTGGATCAGTACCGGCTGGTTTTGAAGCAGAGGCCTTGCCAGACTTAGGGCATTGTAAATGGCCCTCAGTTCCAGAATATTTATGTGTAGGGACGACTCCCGACTTGACCAAAGTCCTTGGAAATTTCTTCCCTGTGTGACTGCCCCCCAGCCTCGAAGGCTGGCATCCGTGGTTACCAGGACCCAGTCCTGTATGCCGAATCTGCGGCCCTCTTGAAGATGAGCACTCTGCAGCCACCACAGTAGAGATACCCTGGTCCTTGGAGACAGGGTTATCAGCCGATGCATCTGAAGATGCGATCCCGACCACTTGTCCAAGAGGTCCCACTGAAAGGTTCTTGCATGGAACCTGCGGAATGGAATTTTGCTTCGTAAGAAGCTACCATTTTTCCCAGGACTCGTGTGCAGTGATGCACCGATACCTGTTTTGGTTTCAGGAGGTCTCTGACTAGAGATGACAGCTCCTTGGCTTTCTCCTGCGGGAGAAACACTTTTTTCTGTTCTGTGTCCAGAACCATCCCCAGGAACAGTAGGCGTGTGGTAGGAACCAGCTGTGACTTTGGAATGTATAGAATCCATCCGTGCTGTTGTAGCACTTCCCGAGATAGTGCTACTCCGACCAACAACTGCTCCTTGGACCTCGCCTTTATAAGGAGGTCGTCCAAGTACGGGATAATTAAAACTCCCTTTTTTCGAAGGAGTATCATCATTTCTGCCATTACCTTGGTAAAGACCCTCGGTGCCGTGGACAGTCCAAACGGCAGTGTTTGGAATTGGTAATGGCAATCCTGTACCACAAATCTGAGGTACTCCTGGTGAGGATGGTAAATGGGGACATGTAGGTAAGCATCCTTGATGTCCAGGGATACCATGTAATCCCCCTCCTCCAGTCTTGCAATAACCGCCCTGAGCGATTCCATCTTGAACTTGAATTTTTTTATGTATGTGTTCAAGGATTTCAAATTTAAAATGGGTCTCACCGAACCGTCCGGTTTCGGTACCACAAACAGTGTGGAATAGTAACCCCGTCCTTGTTGAAGTAGGGGCACCTTGACTATCACCTGCTGGGAATACAGCTTGTGAATTGCCTCTAGCACAGCCTCCCTGCCTGAGGGAGTTGTCAGCAAGGCAGATTTGAGGAAACGGCGGGGGATATCCTAGGGGATATCTCCCAGCGTAACTTATCCTCTGGCGGGAAAGGGTACGCCATCAGTAACTTTTTAGAAATTACCAGTTTCTTATCGGGGGAACCCACGCTTTTTCACACTTCATTCACTCATTTGATGGGGGAACAAAACACTGCCTGCTTTTTCTCCCCAAACATAAAACCCTTTTTTAGTGGTACTTGGGTTAATGTCAGAAATGTGTAACACATTTTTTATTGCCGGGATCATGTAACGGATGTTCCTAGTGGATTGTGTATATGTCTCAACCTCGTCGACACTGGAGTCAGACTCCGTGTCGACATCTGTGTCTGCCATCTGAGGGAGCGGGCGTTTTTGAGCCCCTGATGGCCTTTGAGACGCCTGGGCAGGCGCGGGCTGAGAAGCCGGCTGTCCCATAGCTGTTACGTCATCCAGCCTTTTATGTAAGGAGTTGACACTGTCGGTTTATACCTTCCACCTATCCATCCACGCTGGTGTCAGCCCCACAGGGGGCGACATCACATTTATCGGCATCTGCTCTGCCATCACATAAGCCTCCTCATCAAACGTGTCGACACAGCCGTACCGACACACCGCACACACACACAGGGAATGCTCTGACTGAGGACAGGACCCCACACAGCCCTTTGGGGAGACAGAGAGAGAGTATGCCAGCACACACCAGAGCGCTATATAATTTTGGGATTAACACTATATTGAGTGAATTTTTCCCAATAGCTGCTTGTATATACAATATTGCGCCTAAATTTTGTGCCCCCCCTCTCTTTTTAACCCTTTGAGCCTGAAAACTACAGGGGAGAGCCTGGGGAGCTGTCTTCCAGCTGCATTGTGAAGAGAAAATGGCGCAGTGTGCTGAGGGAGAAGCCCCGCCCCTTTTTCAACTGACTTTCTCCCGCTTTTTCTGGAATACTGGCAGGGGTAATTTTACATCTATATAGCCTCTAGGACTTTATATGATGTAGATTTGCCAGCCAAGGTGTCATATATTGCCCTCAGGGCGCCCCCCCCAGCGCCCTCAGTGACCGGAGTGTGAGGTGTGCATGAGGAGCAATGGCGCACAGCTGCAGTGCTGTGCGCTACCTTGGTGAAGACCGAAGTCTTCTGCCGCCGATTTTCCGGACCTCTTCTTGCTTCTGGCTCTGTAAGGGGGACGGCGGCGCGGCTCCGGGAACGAACACCAAGGCCAGTTCCATGCGGTCGATCCCTCTGGAGCTAATGGTGTCCAGTAGCCTAAGAAGCCCAAGCTAGCTGCAAGCAGGTAGGTTCGCTTCTCTCCCCTTAGTCCCTCGATGCAGTGAGCCTGTTGCCAGCAGGTCTCACTGTAAAATAAAAAACCTAAAATAAACTTTCTTTCTAGGAGCTCAGGAGAGCCCCTAGTGTGCATCCAGCTCGGCCGGGCACAGAAATCTAACTGAGGTCTGGAGGAGGGTCATAGTGGGAGGAGCCAGTGCACACCAGATAGTACCTAATCTTTCTTTTAGAGTGCCCAGTCTCCTGCGGAGCCCGTCTATTCCCCATGGTCCTTACGGAGTTCCCAGCATCCACTAGGACGTCAGAGAAATATATTGTTTTGCATTAATGAGTCACTAAATACAAAAATTAAAAAACAGATACAAAAACTACATTCTTAGGATTATTCATGACACTTCACAGTAACAAGACTCACATCAATCCTCTGGGGAACGCCCGTTCACTTATCCTAATATACTCTGTGCTGCTGGGGATCCTGCCCCTCCCACTATATAACTCTCAGCCTGAGGCTTCCCATTGCCTCCATTCCCCTCCTCACATCATGTCACTGCCCCTGTCACATGCAGCCCTGTCCTCACTGACACATCACTCATCTCCTGATATACTCTGTGCTGCTGGGGACCCGGCTCCTCCCTCTATATAACTCTCGGTCTGTGTCTTCCTGCTGCCTCCATTCCCCTCCTCACATCATGTCACTGCCCCTGTCACATGCAGCACTGTCCTCACTGACACATCACTCATCTCCTGATATACTCTGTGCTGCTGGGGACCCGGCTCCTCCCTCTATATAACTCTCAGCCTGTGGCTTCCTGCTGCCTCCATTCCCCTCCTCACATCATGTCACTGCCCCTTTCACATGCAGCCCTGTCCTCACTGACACATCACTCATCTCCTGATATACTCTGTGCTGCTGGGGACCCTGCTCCTCCCACTATATAACTCTCGGTCTGTGTCTTCCTGCTGCCTCCATTGCCCTCCTCACATCATGTCACTGCCCCTGTCACATGCAGCCCTGTCCTCACTGACACATCACTCATCTCCTGATATACTCTGTGCTGCTGGGGACCCTGCTCCTCCCACTATATAACTCTCGGTCTGTGGCTTCCTGCTGCCTCCATTCCCCTCCTCAATTCATGTCACTGCCCCTGTCACATGCAGCCCTGTCCTCACTGACAAATCCCTCATCTCCTGATATACTCTGTGCTGTTATGGATATGCTAACAATCTGATAGGCTACAAATTGCTGTTCCCTCAAACTGTGGACACCTGTTAAATCATATGACGACGATGGAACATAAAAGATTCTATAACCGCAGCCAAGTGTACATTTATTGCAGCCACATAACAGCAATTGCGCAGAATCAGACTGGTCACATGACAGCCCAGCCCGCATCCAGCCGCATGTAAGCAGGTGGTACCTATAAAAAGCGGGGCATGAGAATGTGGCAATAATTTTCCTTCATGGTTCACTAATAACACCCAGACATATCACAGATTCCTAATCCACAAAATGCGCTGTACCCGTGCGCTGCAGTACGAGGTCATTTCTGCGCTGAATGAAGGCCAAATACAGACTTGCACAAATATTTACACTTGCTATTTTATGTAGCCGGGGTATTTTCCTTTCTATCCCCGTCTACCTATATAGAAGAGGCAGTATTCCCGGAGACCGCCATACACCGTGCGCCAGGCTGGGTACAGTAGTGCCAGAACACTACGATAGAGCAGTGTGATGACCAGGAAATATATATCCTATCACTTATCCAGTTTCCCATTGAAAAGAACAGGTCTTATCCAATCGCGCACCAGCGCTCGCACACGGCAAGGTCAGGCATTTTTAACATTCCTGGATTAATGCTGAGAGCGGCGGCGCGTTTAGACAAGGTCGTGACCCCAGGCATCCATTTAATCAGATTTCTCTGCTGCGTGTCCCTGTGGAGCCATCACAACCAGAAATTCTCTCAATGAAACAAAATGAGGAGGAAAAAAAAAACTAGAGAAAAATAGGAATACGATAAATGCGGCTCGCATGGCTCGCTACTTACACGCCGGTAACTAATGATTTCACTTCTCGACCCCCCCACTGGCCATCCACGGCCAAGTCACCTCCTCGGAGACCGCAGAAAACGTCTGCCCCGGCTCAGCGCAATTCCTCGTGAAAGCTGCTACTTAGCCAGAAGACTTTGAATGAATTTTGAAGGACATGGTGATTCCTCCGATAATGGTTTAATTAATTAGAAATCTATTAATCACATGCAGAAAGTGTGTAATAGTCTGCATGCCCTATGGTATGGAAATGCCGTTATGTGACACTGCAACGTACATCGCGGACTCAACTCACCGGATGGGCCACTAACATTGGTGTAGCAACAAGGCCACCTGATACTCAATTGTCACTCAAGTAATTTCGCACAATGGCACTCATTCCAAGTTGTTCGCTTGCTAGCTGCTTTTAGCAGCTGTGCAAACGCTAAGCCGCTGCCCTCTGGGAGTGTATCTTAGCTTAAGTGCGAACAAAAGGATCGCAGCGCGGCTACAAAAAAATATTGTGCAGTTTCTGAGCAGCTCCAGACCTACTCCTAGCTTGTTATCACTTCAGACTATTTAGTTCCTGCTTTGACGTCACGAACACGCCTTGCGTTCAGCCAGCCACGCCTGCGTTTCCCCCGCCACACCTGTGTTTTTCCACACACTCCCCAAAAACGGTCAGTTGACACCCAGAAACACCCACTTCATGTTAATCACTCTGCGGCCAGCAGTGCAACTGAAAAGCTTCGCTAGACCTTGTGTGAAACTACTTCGGCTGTTGTAAAAGTACATTGCGCGTGCGCATTGCGCGTGCGCATTGCGCCGCTTACGCATGCGCAGAAGTGCTGCTTTTTTGCCTGATCGCTGCGCTGCGAACGAAAACCGCTAGCGATCAACTCGGAATGACCCCCAATGTATGTTTCTTTAGTCTTTACAAAACTATACTAAGTTTAGAAAGTATAAAAAATTGACGGAGGGGGCTTCAAAGTTTAAAACAATGACCAGTAGTCAGCTGGCTGTTGGGGCATGAGTCCCTGGTGCCAAATTACAGTTATCGCTCACATCTCTTCCTTTGTGATGGTCCCTCCCAATGCGCAAATTTAAATTTTCCCAATATGCAAATTTGTTTTGCCAACGCTCAAACTGATTTAGTCAAATTGGCTTCGAAAGTAGGAAAATTTCAATCAATTCTCAAACTTAGAAATTAGACATTTGATTGAAACATTCACGCAATCGAACAAGGTCACTGTTACACGGCCACATCTGATGTTACTTGTTGCTGTTTCCATCAGAGCAATAATGATCAGCCAGTAATATTCGCCGGAAAAAATGACAGTGTTACAAATACGCCAACAGGCCTACTTCAGCAACACGTTGGAATGATATTGTAAGTAAGTGTTACCAACCTGACCTGCAGACTTGACCACAGGCACCCAATCCAAATTGGACTACCCAAAAATTGGACACAAGTGCTCAGACACATCGACCAGACAAATTCTACCGGATTTCAAAACCAATTTGAATAACCTGAGCCTCTCTAGAGTCGGTCTACACCATGCAGACTGTGTAATAAAACAAAACAGTGAATTATGAACCTTATTCAGGGTTGTTAGCAATTGGGCAAAACCATGTGCACTGCAGGGGGGGCAGGTGTAACATGTGCAGAGAGAGTTAGATTGGGTGGGGTGTGTTCAAACTGAAATCTAAACTGCAGCGCAGAAATAAAGCAGCCAGTATTTACCCTGCACAGAAATACTATAACACACCCAAATCCAACTCTCTCTGCACATGTTACATCTGCCCCACCTACAGTGCAACATAGTTTTGGCCACTTGCTAACTTTTTTTGGTTCGCCAACAACTCTGAATTACCCCCTATATCTATAAAGTTGCATAATAATGATGTAAAACGTCTAATTCCAGTACGGTGACATATCAACAGCACCCAAAACTATCGGCAACGCCAATATTTTTGTTAAAAACCCATTTAATTAACTCACCATAAAGCTTTGGTTATTAGGTCACATCCTCAGCTTCTCTAACATAATAACACATTAGTGCATTCTACTCCCGTATGGGGCGAAACTGGTCTATAGGTTCTCGGGGACCAGCTCACGAAATAGTCTCTGACGGCAAGCCGACTGTGGTCACCATGTAACCGCATATTCCACCTGTGCAATTGCCCTCTGGTTGATTCCAATCCGGTCTGGTGTCTGTATCTGACCCCACATATGTAGTTCGGGGACCAATGAGGTCTATAAATTGAGCCACATGGATTTCTGGGTGTAGCGGCAGCATAGGTATCACCGGGCGGCCTTGTTATAGAAGCATACCGCAACATCAACACAAAAGGCTTAACACAACCGCTACATTGCAACAATGCTACAAGCAGCAGTGACTGTTAAATTGCAAAATACATGTGAACAATAAATGAAAGCACTGTATTAGCGTGTGTGCAGCACTTGCTGGCCTTCTGTTTGTTTTACTGACAATTGTATTTACACAGGAAATTATTTGTTGTTCACCGAATGCTGCCATAATTCCCTGGGACAAAAAAAAACCCCAAGGTTGGTATTTCCGTCTTGCTTCTTGTTTGGCTCGATACTAAGGTGGATGATGGGTAAAGAGATGATTCTACCCTGTGCGTTCAACAATTCCTTCACTTCAGGATAGAGCCATGAGTTTCCATATTGTTCAGAGGAACATTCGCCTCATTCCATATTCCTTCTGGGTTTCAAAAGGTAATCTGGCTTCAAGTGTTGCGCGCCAATCTCCCGGTTATACCCCAACCGCACCACACAGCACAATACACCTCTTTGTTATGGACTGTAAAGTTCTATGGAATATGTAATGTGGATTGGGGCAACATAAGACCGCAAAGTCTGGTCCGCAGGGGAATCAATTTTGTTGCAACGCCATTAAATAGCGCGCATTGCGCTGAGGCCATTTCCAGGACCCACCTGCCAAATACTTGTGCGTTCTTCCTTCGCCGCAGAAGTTTCCGAACGTTGGGAGAGGAGTTCTCAATAACTCTCATCTTTAATGCAGCACTTGTATGGTGCAAAGGGCAGAAGTCCGTGCAGGCAGGTAATACAGAATTAGTTTGCTTCTACTTAATAGCTCAATCAGTCAGAGTAATAGAGATGGATAAATTTGTAACCTATTCACCCAACTCCTCTTAATTGCTATCCTGAAAAGCGTAAAGTGAAGTGGGGGCAGGCAAAAAGTTTCCATCTAATTGCCGTTCAGAAATTAGAGGTGGATGACTGGAAAGTATAATCTCCCGACACGGTGATCCCGCACGGAGAGAGAGGCGGCGGATCGCCATACAATTAGAAACCAAACAGCGATATAGAAGAATAACAGCCTCAGGTCTTTCAGACATAAGAGCATTTTTCCTTTGCTGCTTGTCCTTTGTTTTGTTTTTTTCTGTCGACGTCGGCAAATCACGCTGTCAGCCTGTAACTTATTCTGCTGCGCTGTAAGAGAGGGGAGAACGGAACCCAAGCCTTTAATAATGCATCGGACGCTCTTGGGATTCAGTATCAAAAAATTAGAGTTACAAAATAAATAGGAAAAATGACAATGAACTAAGGTTTGTACATGACAGGGGACTAAGGGCCTGAGTTTATGTGTGCACGCAGCTGTGATTTTTCAGGCTATGAGCTTGCTGATCGCAAGTGAAGTTGCCATCCAGAAATGTAGAAAGATGCCCACCGAAGCCATTGCAAATTCTTCAGCAAATGCGCACACATACGCAGCTCCGACGCAATAAGGAAGAACATCGACTCGCGTTAGTCTATGGTCACGCAGACTGGCCATGACAGTGACGACACCCCCCGTTACCTCCCCCCAAAACAGTTTCCTTCCTGTCAATAGCGGTTAAAATCTCACCGAGAGCGGCATCGCAAAGATACCAGTCTGCAGATACTTGCTCCGTTGAACATTGGCATTGCGTACAGACATGAATTCGGCCCTAGGACGAATATAGCTCAGACAGAAACAACTGCTACTGACAATGTTGTGTTGTGAAATCATGCTGTGGCTTATAGCTATCCCATTTCTGCTTTTTCCGGTGTTTTAGAGCAAATGGCCGATTGTTAATTGCTCAATTACATTTACCAGATTTTCACGACGACCAACCCACTAGTTGGTTTGGTGTATGGCCAGCATAACTGTGAAAGCCACCACTAGTTGTAAAACCGCAACAGGAATCAATGGCAAATCAGGCTTCTTGCCACTTTAAAATGATTAAAGCCACTGATTGGCAGCTTTGACAAACCACCAATTAGTATATAAATATGCCCTATAAATCTCAGAAACGTAAACGTTCCTCCTGCCCTGGGATAGTCTATAAGATTCAGGGTCCGCTAAACAGTGATGGGAGTTGAGTGCAGCAGCACCTAATGGTCGCAGGCGGTATAGCAGCTGTTCTTTTGGCGGGGGGGTTTACCTTTTTTTTCTTTTTTAAACTTCAACAGCAGTTTTTGGGGATACAGCACATAGCGCCTGATTTCAAGTTTGGAAGTAAAGTAAAAAAGCAAGCAACTGGGCAAAACCCTGCTGCACTGCAGGTGGGGCACATGTAACATGTGCAGAGAGAGTTAGATTTGGGTGGGGTGGGTTCAACCTGAAATCTAAATTGCAGTGTAAAAATAAAGCAGCCAGTATTTACCCTGCACAGAAATAATATAAGCGTATTTGCTCCCCTTGCATGGCAGCATGGTTTGAAAGTTACTTGCATTTTTTGCTTTACTTCCAAATCTGAATCAGGTCCATTGTACAGTTCACGCCACTGAGAAAACACTAACAAAAACATACCATCAATGTGAAAACTATATATACAATTCAGCATCTACCAAAATACAGTCTGCACAGTACAACTAATGGTCAGACGGTGTTGTGGCCTCTAAACCTCTATGAAAGGGACTCATTCTATCATATACCCAACAGGAATAAAGTCTTCTTTATGCCGCGTTGTTAGTGTATTGTAGTGACGAGCGCGGAACGCTCGCTGCAGCCACTGGCATTGTCTAGGCTTAGTAATTACTGAGAGCAGCAATGGATTTACTAATGTATTATAAGGAAGATTCCAGGAGCACAAAATATTCTGATTTCTAGAAAATGATGAAATACCGCACGGCTGCTGTCATCACCCTTATCCATCACTCTAAGGAGAGTGCCTGTCTGGGGAATCAATAAAAATAATTAGAAATATTTTAAGGTTCAAGGCTAAACAAAAAGCTTTACCTCACCACCAATAAGTCACGTGTGACGTACAGGCGGGGTCTCTCCGAGGCACAGAACCCGCCATCTGCGGAAGAGGAGAGAAATAAGCTACGCATTGTGCATAGGAGAATATAGTTATACAGATCTGTATGTGGAACCCGAGAGCTGCTAGAGATTAAATTAAATTACAAAAAGAAAACCTCTGACAGTCGTTTATACTTCCTGTATCCCTGAAATGTCGCCATGCGCTTGTACGATGCTAGATCAGATCCCCACAGGACAAGAGTTATTTTTTGTAGCCTACAGTGACACTGACTCCTTTTTTGGGGGAGAGTTACAGCTCATGTTGCATTATAATACATCTTAGTGGCCATATTACAAATTAAGCCTTCTACATATCCGGTTTAGAAATGCCACTACATGTCTTAGAGGGCAGCTAATCACCGATGTCACCTTAGCTGTGGCTGTTATGGACATAGAGCATGTAAATTTAAGCGCAGCTTTTAAGTGTACAAAGTGTGTTCCAAGGCACACGGACTCCCAGCCTTTGGAAATCCCCAGAGGTGTGCCTCAACATTTGGAAGCTGTGGTTACTCCATAAAAAGCCACTTGTGGTAAACCGTAAAAGGTTAAATCTATTTCCTCTTTAACCACATTTATGAATATTTTCCGCCCTGAAACGCTGCTCACTTTAGCTTCATTTGGGTCTCAGTGAAAACAGTGACGGACATTAGGACTAGTAATGACTTTCGTCACTTCTGTGCGTTTTAGGTGATTACGGTCAAAAGTAGACTTGAAGGTATAAAATGTGCCCCATTCTAATATACAGTGATGGCGCTGGGTTTCCAGCGCCTCTCACCAATTTTATTATCAGGCAGGGAAAGTGTGTTTATGTAAAACAGAGTACCTCCCCAAACGCACCTTGCCATTCCCACCAGTTCATGTAAATAATTCTGGCGCACAAAATGGCAACTATGTGCGCCAAATCTGCACTCTACTAAGACCACCTCAAATACGTCCAAATGCTTCAACCAGACCGCGCTAATTTCTGTACCTCAATATAAACCGCCATCTTGGCCTGCAAATCCAAGAGTTTATATGTAAAATTGGATTTCTGTAAAAAAATGACAAATAAACCACACATGACGTCACACAAGTGTGTTTGCACTTCTATAGATGACCTCACTATCGAAGGGTGAAAAATCTTAAATACAATGCAATATCCCAAAGTGACAAAAAGAAGTTTTCAATGACCACATTTTTATAGACGCATACAGGCAAATAGGCCCCTTCGCGTGTAATGTCTCAGCACTTCATGTCCGCGTGGTGAGATTATCAGGCTTACTCAATTCTTCAACCTCATTACAGCCATTCCGTCAATTTACAGCAGATCACAATACGTTCGTGTGACTAAAATCTGCAGATGACAATGGCGCAAGAAGCTAGACGAGACGCCCAGACACCAGGCAGAGGTGGTGTAACACAAATATAAACTCGCCATATAAATGTGCAGCTAATCTGTGGTAACAAACATTGGGCAACGAAATTCTACTGAACATAAAAAAAAAACCTATATATCTACATACAGTATCTCTCTATTTCTATTTTTCTGGTCAGTTTCCCTTTAAAGTGACCATTGGCTAATCGCACCACAAAATAACACTAAGAAGAAGACAGAAGTGAGCGTAGGCGGTTACACAACTGTATTGCGCTACACAAGGTTATCGTCTACTCTTTCAACACACACCATCTCTTAAGACGCCTGCTGCATTTAGTTTATACCAGAGGTTCCCAAACGCTGTCCTCAAGGCACCCCAACGGTCCAGGTTTTAGGTATATCCATGGCTCGGCACAAATGGTTAAATCAAATTGACTGAGGTGCTAATTAAGTCACCTGTGGCCAAGCATGGATACATTTAAAACCAGGACCGTTGGGGTGCCTTGAGGACCGCGTTTGGGAACCTCTGGTTTATACAAAGACCGCATACAATACGTGGGCTCTTACACCGGGGAAACGCTGCACAATGTCACCCGTATGAAGCTGGGAGAAATGTTTAATAATATAAAAGTGAACGACAACGACTGGTTTGGGCAGAATTTGTATGTGCCAAATTGGAGAGCTCGGTGCATGCCTAGAGTGACACTATAACGGGCGCGCAAATTGTTACACATTCTTTCTGCTTTCGTTTTCTTTTATTGCCTCATGGTCATTAGTTGATCCAGACGTTCACAATAATGAGACAAAAATGGGTCAGCCTTCCCCAATTAACATCTCTCTCCGTAGCTCACCCAGCAAATGGTTTTACTGCACTTCCAAAATAATGTTCTCTAGATGGTTCTCTGTCAGCTGATGTTTTCAGTAAATGAAGGAACAGGACCCCCGAGTACAGAAGAGGTGATCGCGCCAATGTTATACCTGATGATGCATATGCATTTGTCCTAATGCACCTGGGACTACATCTATTTTGGGCTAAAGTTTGTCATTATTTACTTCCCTTTGGACTAAATTGTATATTCAGTGCAAGTTTCAATTATTCCTATTGTTACAAGTTCTGAATATATTTTATCACCATTTCACATGAGTAGGAAAAATATACATACAAATACATGCAAATATATGTGTTTCTGTATGGAGTGCCAGCAATCGAGCACAATGTATGCGGAACACAGGGGAATTAGTTATATTACTATACATTTACAGTTTAGTGTGAATACAGACTTCTTTTCATTTTTCCCATTTTCAGATACAACAGCTTATAAATAAATCTGCAAAAGTAATCGCCATATTGCAGCAGATCACACCGACACTCGCTGTTTAGGGAGAGGATTACCAAAAGGGATCCGCTTATCTCTCCAACTGGCAGAATGGAGGGGGATACAGGGCTGAGCGATGTGGGCGATTCTCATCAGCAGGACGCAAGACCGCCACAGTTCTACTACATAGAGGATCATGTACAACAATTTCTGTGGAAATATTCACTATGACAGTAAAGTCAGGAGTACATAGGAAAATATCCTTGGCCAGGCAACGTTCATTTTCAGATAGCGAAGAAAGGGACAGAAATGGTTGCAAGGGAGAGATCTGATAGGGCACCTCAGTATATATAGTATATATTACATGGCATCCGGATTGATAAGGAGCTGCATGAGCACCGATGGAACCATGGAGGACAGTCTATGAGGGAGCACTGATGGAACCAAGGAGGACAGTCTATGAGGGAGCACTGATGGAACCATGGAGGACAGCCTATGAGGGAGCACTGATGGAACCATGGAGGACAGCCTATGAGGGAGCACTGATGGAACCATGGAGGACAGCCTATGAGGGAGCACTGATTGAACCATGGAGGACAGCCTATG
Organism: Pseudophryne corroboree; assembly: GCF_028390025.1. Taxonomy (NCBI): domain Eukaryota; kingdom Metazoa; phylum Chordata; class Amphibia; order Anura; family Myobatrachidae; genus Pseudophryne; species Pseudophryne corroboree. The sequence continues at coordinate 479,648,985 of NC_086451.1, forward strand.
AAGGAACACTGATGGAACCATGGAGGACAGCCTATGAGGGAGCACTGATGGAACCATGGAGGACAGCCTATGAGGGAGCACTGATGGAACCAAGGAGGACAGCCTATGAGGGAGCACTGATGGAACCAAGGAGGACAGCCTATGAGGGAGCACTGATGGAACCATGGAGGACAGTATATGAGGGAGCACTGATGGAACCATGGAGGACAGTCTATGAGGGAGCACTGATGATACCAAGGAGGACAGCCTATGAGGGAGCACTGATGGAACCATGGAGGAAAGCCTATGAGGGAGCACTGATGGAACCATGGAGGACAGCCTATGAGGGAGCACTGATGGAACTATGGAGGACAGCCTATGAGGAAACACTGATGGAACCATGGAGGACAGCCTATGAGGAAACACTGATGGAACCAAGGAGGACAGCCTATGAGGGAGCACTGATGGAAACCATGGAGGACAGCCTATGAGATAACACTGATGGAACCCATGTAGGACAGCCTATGAGGAAACACTGATGGAACCATGGAGGACAGCCTATGAGGGAGCACTGATGGAAGCCATGGAGGACAGCCTATGAGGAAACACTGATGGAACCATGGAGGACAGTCTATGAGGAAACACTGATGGAACCATGGAGGACAGCCTATGAGGAAACACTGATGGAACCATGGAGGACAGCCTATGAGGGAGCACTGATGGAACCATGGAGGACAGCCTATGAGGGAGCACTGATGGTACCATGGAGGACAGCCTATGAAGGAAGCACTGCTGAAGCCTAGAGGTAAGCCCATAAAGGAGAATGATGAAGCCTAAAAGAGAGCCTGTAAGGGAGCACTCACAGCTCCAGATGAGAGTCTAGAAAGTACACCGACAACACCTAAAGGAGAGCATGTAAGAGAGAACTGGCAGAGCCTAGAAGAAAGCCTATGAGAGAACACTGATGGAGGCTACAGCGAAGAACTGTTGACATCTAGGAGGATAGTCTTTAAAGGGAGAACTGAGGAAGCCTAGAGGATAAGCGTATGAGGGAGCACTGATTGAGCCTAGAGGAGAGCATACAGTGAAGCACTGACAGGCTAGAAGAGAGCCTATAAAGCAGCACTTATAGAGTCTACAGGAGTGCTTATAAGGAATCACTGATGGAGCCTGAGGGAACACTTAGGGAGTCTTGATGGAGCCTTGGGGTTGAGATTACCTAAAGGATAAAAAAAGGGGCAGACTAGATGGGCCAAGTGGTTCTTATCTGCCGTCAAATTCTATGTTTCTATGTAACACTGATGGAGCCTACAGGAGAGCCTATGAGGGAACCCTGGTGAAGCCTAGAGGAAATTCTGCTATTGAGCATTCACAGCAATAGACGAGTGTCTAGAAAGTACATTGGTGGTCATTCCGAGTTGTTCGCTCGCAAGCTGCTTTTAGCAGCTTTGCAGACGCTAAGCCGCCGCCTACTGGGAGTGAATCTTAGCTTATCAAAATTGCGAACGAAAGATTCGCAATATTGCGAAAAGACTTCTCTGTGCAGTTTCTGAGTAGCTCGAGACTTACTCTTCCAGTGCGATCAGTTCAGTGCTTGTCGTTCCTGGTTTGACGTCACAAACACACCCAGCGTTCGCCCAGACACTCCTCCGTTTCTCCAGCCACTCCCGCGTTTTTCCCAGAAACTGTAGCGTTTTTACACACACTCCCATAAAACGGCCAGTTTCCGCCCAGAAACACCCACTTCCTGTCAATCACACTCCGATCTCCAGAACGAAGAAAAAACCTTGTAATGCCGTGAGTAAAATACCAATCTTCATAGCAAATTTACTTGGCGCAGTCGCAGTGAGAACATTGCGCATGCGCAATTAGCGGAAAATCGCTGCGATGCAAAGAAAATTACCGAGCGAACAACTCGGAATGACCACCCTTGACAAGACATAGAGGAGGGACAATGAGAGAAAACTGACGGAACCTAGAGGAGAGCCTATGAGAGAGAGAACTGTCAGAGCCTAGAGGAGAGACTGTGTGGGAACACTGATGGAGCCTAGAAGAGAGCACTGATGGAGCCTAGAGGAGAGACTATGAGGGAGCACTGATGGCGCCTAGAGGAGAGACTATGAGGGAGCACTGACGGCACCTAGAGGAGAGACTATGAGGGAGCACTGATGGCACCTAGAGGAGAGACTATGAGGGAGCACTGACGGTGCCTATACAAGAGTCTATAAGAAAGAATGATTGATTGATTGATTAAGCCTAAAGGAGAGCCTATAAGGAAGCATTTATTGAGATTGGAGAAGAGCCTATGAGGAAACACTGATCGAGATTGGAGAAGAGCCTATGAGGGACCACTAACAGCCTAGAGGAGAGCCTATGAGGAAGCATTGATTGAGACTAGAGGAGAGCCTATGATGGAGCACTGATGGAGCTTAGAGAAGAGACTATGAGAGAACACTGGTGGAGCCTAGAGGAGAGACTATGAGGGAGCACTGACGGCACCTAGAGGAGAGACTATGAGGGAGCACTGATGGCACCTAGAGGAGAGACTATGAGGGAGCACTGACGGTGCCTATACAAGAGTCTATAAGAAAGAATGATTGATTGATTGATTAAGCCTAAAGGAGAGCCTATAAGGAAGCATTTATTGAGATTGGAGAAGAGCCTATGAGGAAACACTGATCGAGATTGGAGAAGAGCCTATGAGGGACCACTAACAGCCTAGAGGAGAGCCTATGAGGAAGCATTGATTGAGACTAGAGGAGAGCCTATGATGGAGCACTGATGGAGCTTAGAGAAGAGACTATGAGAGAACACTGGTGGAGCCTAGAGGAGAGCCTGTAAATGAGCACTCACAGCTCCAAAGTACACTGCAAATGTAGACTATATAGTAACTAGGTGATTCACGATGGTGGTGTATGGCTAAAATCTGGTTAATGAGGGATAGAGGGGGTTCAGAGGGTTCCTAGCTAGCGGGAGATGCTCAATGACCAACAACAAAGTCATCATTTGTTAAATTATGAAATCTGCAATTTTAATATTTACTAATACAGGACATTTGAATTCCACCTCTCCATCGCTAGGAAGTAAGGAGCCGCCTCTGCTTCTGCACACTGACAAAGTTGTCTGCAATCTTCCTCGTTTAGCGGAACAAGTTCTTCTGCAAACTTGCAATCTCTTCTTTTCTTTATCATCCAAATATATTTTTAGTCACAGAACATCAATTACTTTTTTTTCTGCTAAGCGCTGTAAACTTCTCTGATCCATGTATGATTTTAAGTCAATTTAATGTTGTGTAAGAATTGCTGATGCAATACAAATTTTCCACGAGTGACAGAAAGCGCAGTTGACAACCTGCGCATTATGCAATTATGACTGTCGTTTTATTACTGTTATTAATTTATTAGTATAATTGCATTTTTTCCCTATGTCAAAATGTGATTATAAAGGACTTGTCATTACGGAGTTAACCTCAGAAAATCTCTGACCCCCCGGGGGAGGAAGTTGGGAGATTTCCATCCAAAATGAGCTGTCAGTTATACCCGCACAATCTGATGACTACATTATCTTATAATTAAATGTCTCAAGAAACTTTTACTTGTGATTGACAAGCACTGAAGACCGGCGTTGACCATGGGGTAGAGACTTTATATTTTTTAAAAGCAGAATAATTTTCCGGCATTGTGTAAGGAAGACAATGCGTCTTAAAAATAATGCAATCCGGGGAATGTAGATCAATCTAAAATACGTTACGTGTAAGACAATACGAATCTCCTGCACAAGTTGTGTATTGCTGAAGCCTTTGTCTGCTGATGACAAGATTGATTGAAGGGTGTTTTAAACAGCATTTTGTCGCTACAAGTGGAACGTTCCTAGGTGCCCCCTTCATTGTGCGACTTAATAGGTGAATGAGGAAAGAGAAGTTTACTTTGGCAACAGAAAGCCAACTTCATTTCAGTTTGTTTAACTTGATGGCAAAGTTTCAGGGATGAAAAAGAAATGCAACGATAAATGATTCTACAAGCCTGGCACTAACAAGATCCCACCGCTGTGTCGGTCAGTAAGGGGGCTTGGTAAATGACACATTATAATCTATGGTGGGCCACACTACAAAACCAATGTCAGCACTAGTATTTATGATATAGGCTTACCATAATATCCATTTAATTTGGGATACCTATGACTTATGCAGGTTCTGTGGCAGTTTTATTTCAGGTGAAATGCAGGCTTGAATTAACCCAGCCGCAGAACCTGTGTAGGTGTTCCGGATTAAAAAGGGATATTACGGAAAACCTATATACTGTATATATCTATATACACTACACTGGCAATTCAGCCCCAACCCCTGTACGCATACGCACACTACAGCAGCTAAAACTTTCTGATCTTCACAGATTGAAGAGACCAAAAATGTTGATGCATCTCAGGGTCCTATGCACTGAAAATCCTTATCGCCTGCAAAAACACCAGATTTCACCGGACATTTTCACAGAGCTTTGATAATTATGGATCTATCCCAGGGACGTGCAGTCAGGGGAGGCAGGGGAGGCTGTGCCTCCCCTGTCATTAATCAGTAAAATAATGTAAAGAAGATATTTATGACACATATTTTGTGTCATAATTATCTGCTTTAGCCTTTACATTATTTTAATCTTTTTAATTTACTAAAAAACTTCCTGTAATGTGATTCGGAGGCACTGCTGTCAGTGCCTCCCGCTAGCAATGTTAAGTGGCCGGAAGCGGGGGGCGGGGCTAAGCTTTGGGCAGTAAAAGCCCATTAAAAAAACCATCAGAAGCGGCACTAGTATAAGTGCCTCTGTGACAGGGGGCGTGCTTTCAGTCTAAATGAAAGCACGCCCCTGTCACTAACAGTGATGTAATTGGCCAGTCGCGGAGATGGAGGGGGGACGACGACGAAGAGACACAGCGTGCGGCCTATTAGCTCCCCACAGCGGCCACAGCGGCTGCCTATTAGCTCCCCACCCTCCTATCCCCGGGTAATGCAGTCCAGCCAGAAGCAGAGAGATAGGAGCCGCCACTGCGATACTCTTTACACTCGGCAATCCCCCCCGCACGGCGCACGAACTCCTTGTCTGCCTGGTGTGAGGCAGCCAGAGCAGAGGAGCCTCACACCAGGCAGACGGGGAGTCCGGGCGGCGTGCGCGCGGTGGTGGGGCGGTTGTATCGCAGTGGCGGCTCCTATCTCCCCTCTGTATCTGGCCGGACTGCGTTACCGGGGGATGGGAGGGCGGGGAGCTAATCAGCAGCCGCACATGTAGATGTAGAATTATGAAAAACGACACACTTAAATAGCAGGGAGAGGTCGCGCCCGGTATCGAGAGCTACAGGTGAGGTGACATTGATGCTTATCTGCCCACTCATTCCCAGCACTGCTCCCATCCTGCCCCCCCCCCCCCCAGCACCGTTACTCCCATCCTGCCCCACACCACTACTCCCATCCTGCCCAACACCCCCCCAGCTCAGCACCGTTACTCCCATTCTGCCCAACACCACTACTCCCATCCTGCCCAACACCCCCCCAGCTCAGCACCGTTACTCCCATCCTGCCCAACACCACTACTCCCATCCTGCCCAACACCCCCCCAGCTCAGCACCGTTACTCCCATTCTGCCCAACACCACTACTCCCATCCTGCCCAACACCCCCCCAGCTCAGCACCGTTACTCCCATCCTGCCCAACACCACTACTCCCATCCTGCCCAACACCCCCCCAGCTCAGCACCGTTACTCCCATCCTGCCCAACACCACTACTCCCATCCTGCCCAACACCCCCCCCAGCTCAGCACCGTTACTCCCATCCTGCCCCACACCACTACTCCCATCCTGCCCCCCTGCTCCGCACCACTACTGCCATCCTACCCCCCTGCTATGCACTACTACTCCCATCCTGCCCCGCACCACTACTGCCATCCTACCCCCCTGCTATGCACCACTACTCCCATCCTACCCCCCTGCTATGCACCACTACTCCCATCCTGCTCCCCCTGCTCTGCACCACTACTCCCATCCTGCCCCCTGCTATGCACCACTACTCCCATCCTACCCTCCCTGCTCTGCACCACTACTCCCATCCTACCCCCCTGCTATGCACCACTACTCCCATCCTACCCTCCCTGCTCTGCACCACTACTCCCATCCTACCCCCCTGCTATGCACCACTACTCCCATCCTACCCTCCCTGCTCTGCACCACTACTCCCATCCTACCCCCCTGCTATGCACCACTGCTCCCATCCTACCCCCCTGCTATGTACCACTGCTCTCATTCTGCCGCCCTGCTCTGCACCACTACTCCTACTATCCTGCCCCTTTGCCCCACACTTCTCCTCCTATCTTTCCTCCCTGAGCCACACTACTATTCCTCCTATCCTGCCCCTTTCTCTGAAGCTATGTTGTATGATGATGACATTGGTTATATTCCTACACAAACAGGCATCTTCCGGATCATGTGATCTCCTACATGAATAGTGATTACCGACTGAAGACGCCGTCTGCAGAGGAAGGACATTTCTTCAGATGTTCCCCGTTATGAGAAGCCACCATATAGGTAAGGTGCATATTGAATAGAAAAGAATGCCAGTAGGCGGTGCTAGACACACCCGATAGGTAGGTGTTGCTAGACATGCCCAGTAGGTAGGTGGTACTAGACATGCCTCTACGATGGTGCACCCCCTAATAAAATGTGCTGCGCACACCGATGTGCGGCGGTGGAGAGTAGCGGGTACTTTAGTTTGTAATGGGCTGAGCTCACCCATGCATTATCAGGGACCCAAGGCTCAGGGCTGTACTTCTTATGTTGTATTCTATACTGCTGGTAGAGTGGGACAGTAATGTGCTCTCCCTAGCGTCACCCTCTTCCTGTCACCCTCTCACTGTCACCGACTGCTGTAACCCACAGCTGGCACCGACTGCTGGTACCCTCTCACTGTCACCCTCTCCCTGGCGTCGCCCTCTCGACATCACCCACAGCTGGCACTGACTGCTGTCACCATCTCCCTGTCACACTCTCCCTGTCAGCCACAGCTGGCCCCGACTGCTGTCACTCTCTCCCTGCCACCCTCTCCCTGGCGTCACCATCTTCCCGTCACCCACAGCTGGCACTGATGGCTGTCACCCTCTCCCTGTCACACTCTCCCTGTCACACTCTCCCTGTCAGCCACAGCTGACCCCGACTGCTGTCACTCTCTCCCTGCCACCCTCTCCCTGGCGTCACCATCTTCCCGTCACCTACAGCTGGCACTGACGGCTGTCACCCTCTCCCTGTCACCCTCTCCCTGTCGTCACCCTCTCTCCATTACCCACAGCTGGCACAGACTGCTCTACCCTCTCACTATCACCCTCTACCTGGCGTCAACCTCTCCCTGTCAACCTCTCCTTGTTGTCCACAGCTGGCACCGACTGATGTCACCCTCTACCTGGCGTCACCCTCCCTCCGTCACCAACAGCTGGCACCAAGTCCAGTCACCCTCTCCCCCTCTTCCTGTCACCAACTCCCTGGCATCAACCTTTTCCTGTCACCCTCTCCCTGTGACCCACAGCTGGCACAGACTGCTGTCACTCGCTCCCTGTGACCCTCTTCCTGTCACCAGCTCCCTGGCATCATCCTCTACCTGGCGTCACCCACTGCTGTCACCCTCTCTCTGTTACAAACTGCTGTCATCCTTTCCCTGGCGTCACCCACTGCTATCACCCTCTCACTGGCAACACCCTCACCCTGTCACCCTCTCCCTAGCATCACCCACTGCTGTCACCCACTGCTTCTCCCTGGAATCGCCCACTGCCTTTCTTTGTCTCCCACTGAGCCAGGGACAGCGGTGGTAGCAGGCATTGGCTTGGGTGCGGTGGCGGGCATTGGCGGGACACAGCAGACATTATGGCTGCAGTGCCTCACCAGCCACTGGGCTCACCGCACGCCACTGATCTATCCATCATCCATTATGGGCCGGCTACAAATATAAAACATTTCTGCATGTTTTATGTGATTAGGGCTGCCCAGCATTCACCGCTCACATTAAAAATTAGGGTGCGCAGTCCAGCACACCCGCTTTCTTCCACCAAGTATTTTGCAGACTTACTTGCGAGAGTTATTGCTATCTTTAGATGAAGCTGGTTCCCAGAGCCCTATGGGGAGGAGGTCTGGGGTGATCTCTTCACTGTCGTATAGTCCGAACTATGGCTGTGTGCACGCATGGAATCTCCGGTAAGTATTAAGGCTACTTCTGTAGCAGCGGCAAGGGACCGTGGGGACAGTTGCTTTTCTGAGCAGCTGCCCCCGCACTGGGGCAATACTGAATTGCTCTGGTAATTGAGTATCCACCGCCGTAACTCGCGCGCACATGATACTTTGTTATTGAGGGTAGGATGGCCCCTGTTGATGAATACACCCCATAGTCTGTAAATGTTCAGCTTCTGTGCAGACAACACAAAAGAAGACGACAATTGAAAATCGCCATTACTAAGACCCCCACCATTATATCTGAATATTACTTCTGTGTTCCGCCAGAGAGAGAAGACGTTCGGATGCGCCACAAGCTGAGCGATGAATCTCTCCTACAGCTTCCCCCCCAAGACCATAATGTGCACTTGTACAAAAAAGTTCCTATTAAAGGAGTATTCCTTTATCAATCGATATGCTGCGAGTGTGAGACGACGCTACTGAAGCAGATTATGGTTTTATTAAAGGTGTTTGAAAGCAGCATTATGCGAGAGGAGGACGCTGGGTCCTCTTCCGGTGGAATAGATAGATCACAGATTTCAGCTCAGCCTGGGAAGCAGAGCTGCATCTTCCACCTGACTCCGAAGCCCATAGCAGTGGTTTCTCCTGCGGAGGAGAGGTGCAATTCATCAGCAGCGTAACCTATAGACATCTGAAGGTTGCAGGAGACCTCTGAGGGGCTGTTGACCTTCAACAACTAAAAGAACTGGAGTTAGAGGCTTAGTCAATATATATTTATCTTTCTGTTGGGACTATTACAACTGTTCAAGTAATGCCGACCTTGAAACTTCCAGCACAAGATGCAGTAAAATAATGATCCCAGAAGGAAGCATATAAAACATGTTAGAAGTCTTGTTCCTCCTACTCACTTTACAAAATAAAACTTTCATCTACAGCATCGGCGCAAAGACCATTTCATTCCCATTTGTGCCGCCTTTGTCACTCCTAAATGATTAGACTATTTGAAATATAGAAGATCCTTATCTATAGATTATCTGCGCCGATACATTCAGCGTCTACAAATCACTTTTTCTTCTTCAGCTGCTGAAATCTGGAACCAAGTGGGCGCATAATATATATTGGACAGTGGCGCTCTTATAATGGATACGGTGCCACACAAAGCTCACCCTGCACCCAATGGTCCTGTCCGGTGGCTACCCATATCATGCTTTCGGAAATATGGCACCAAAGAAATCACGGGAAATATGATGCATATCTTTTTTGTGCATGTGGCTCCACTGTACACCGCAGCAGGTGGGAGCCAGACCCCTCCTCCACTGTACACCGCAGCAGGTGGGAGCCAGACCCCTCCTCCACTGTACACCGCAGCAGGTGGGAGCCAGACCCCTCCTCCACTGTACACCGCAGCAGGTGGGAGCCAGACCCCTCCTCCACTGTACACCGCAGCAGGTGGGAGCCAGACCCCTCCTCCACTGTACACCGCAGCAGGTGGGAGCCAGACCCCTCCTCCACTGTACACCGCAGCAGGTGAGAGCCAGACCACTCCTCCACTGTACACCGCAGCAGGTGGGAGCCAGACCCCTCCTCCACTGTACACCGCAGCAGGTGAGAGCCAGACCCCTCCTCCACTGTACACCGCAGCAGGTGAGGGCCAAACCCCTCGTCCACTATATACCCAGCAGGTGGGAGCCAGACCCCTCCTCGACTGTACACCGCAGCAGGTGAGAGCCAGACACCCCCTCCTCCACTGTACACCGCAGCAGGTGAGAGCCAGACCCCTCCTCCACTGTACACCGCAGCAGGTGAGATTCAGACCCCACCTCCACTGTACACCGCAGCAGGTGAGATTCAGACTCCTCCTCCACTGTACACCGCAGCAGGTGAGAGCCAGACCCCTCCTCCACTGTACACCGCAGCAGGCAAGAGCCAGACCGCTACTCCACTGTACACCGCAGCAGGCAAGAGCCAGACCGCTCCTCCACTGTACACAGCAGCAGGCGATAGCCAGACCGCTCCTCCACTGTACACAGCAGCAGGCGAGAGCCAGACACCCCCTCCTCCACTGTACACAGCAGCAGGCGAGAGCCAGACCCCTCCTCCACTGTACACTGCAGCAGGCGAGAGCCAGATCCCTCCTCCACTGTACACTGCAGCAGGCGAGAGCCAGACACCCCCTCCTCCACTGTACACTGCAGCAGGCGAGAGCCAGACACCCCCTCCTCCACTGTACACCGCAGCAGGTGGGAGCCAGACCCCTCCTCCACTGTACACCGCAGCAGGTGAGAGCCAGACCCCTCCTTCACTGTACACTGCAGCAGGTGAAAGCCAGACCCCTCCTCCACTGTACACTGCAGCAGGTGAGAGCCAGACACCCCCTCCTCCACATTACACTGCAGCAGGTGAGGGCCAGACCCCTACTCCACTATATACCCAGTAGGTGGGATCAGACCCCTCCTCCACTGTACACCACAGCAGGTGAGAGCCAGACCCCTCCTCCACTGTACACCACAGCAGGTGAGAGCCAGACCCCTCCTCCACTGTACACTGCAGCAGGTGAGAGCCAGACACCCCCTCCTCCACTGTATACCGGCACCAGGTGAGAGCCAGACCCCTCCTCCACATTACACTGCAGAAGGTGAGAGCCAGACCCCTCTCCCACTGTACACCGCAGTAGGTGAGAGCCAGAACCCTCTCCCACTGTACACCGCAGCAGGTGAGAGCCAGACCCCTCTCCCACCGTACACTGCAGCAGGTGAGAGCCAGACACCCCCTCCTCCACTGTACACAGCAGCAGGCGAGAGCCAGACCCCTCCTCCACTGTACACTGCAGCAGGCGAGAGCCAGATCCCTCCTCCACTGTACACTGCAGCAGGCGAGAGCCAGACACCCCCTCCTCCACTGTACACTGCAGCAGGCGAGAGCCAGACACCCCCTCCTCCACTGTACACCGCAGCAGGTGGGAGCCAGACCCCTCCTCCACTGTACACCGCAGCAGGTGAGAGCCAGACCCCTCCTTCACTGTACACTGCAGCAGGTGAAAGCCAGACCCCTCCTCCACTGTACACTGCAGCAGGTGAGAGCCAGACACCCCCTCCTCCACATTACACTGCAGCAGGTGAGGGCCAGACCCCTACTCCACTATATACCCAGCAGGTGGGATCAGACCCCTCCTCCACTGTACACCACAGCAGGTGAGAGCCAGACCCCTCCTCCACTGTACACCACAGCAGGTGAGAGCCAGACCCCTCCTCCACATTACACTGCAGAAGGTGAGAGCCAGACCCCTCTCCCACTGTACACCGCAGTAGGTGAGAGCCAGAACCCTCTCCCACTGTACACCGCAGCAGGTGAGAGCCAGACCCCTCTCCCACCGTACACTGCAGCAGGTGAGAGCCAGACACCCCCTCCACTGTACACCGCAGCAGGTGAGAGCCAGACCCCTCCTCCACTGTACACCGCAGCAGATGAGAGCCAGACACCCCCTCCTCCACTGTACACCGCAGCAGGCGAGAGCCAGACACCCCCTCCTCCACTGTACACAGCAGCAGGCGAGAGCCAGACCCCTCCTCCACTGTACACTGCAGCAGGCGAGAGCCAGATCCCTCCTCCACTGTACACTGCAGCAGGCGAGAGCCAGACACCCCCTCCTCCACTGTACACTGCAGCAGATGAGAGCCAGACACCCCCTCCTCCACTGTACACCGCAGCAGGTGAGAGCCAGACACCCCCTCCTCCACTGTACACCGCAGCAGGTGAGAGCCAGACCGCTCCCCCACTGTATACCGCAGCAGGTGGGAGTCAGAACCCCTCCCCCACTATACACAGCAGCAGGTGGGAGTCAGACCCCTCCTCCACTGTATACCGCAGCAGGTGAGAGCTAGACCCCTCCTCCACTGTACACTGCAGCAGGTGAGAGCCAGACCCCTCCTCCACTGTACACTGCAGCAGGTGAGAGCCAGACCCCTCCACCACTGTACACCGCAGCAGGCGAGAGCCAGACACCCCCTCCTCCACTGTACACTGCAGCAGGTGAGAGCCAGACACCCCCTCCTCCACTGTACACAGCAGCAGGTGGGAGTCAGACCCCTCCTCCACATTACACCACAGCAGGTGAGGGCCAGACCCCTCCTCCACGATATACCCAGCAGGTGGGAGCCAGACCCCTCCTCCACTGTACACCGCAGCAGGTGAGAGCCAGACCCCTCCTCCACTGTACACAGCAGCAGGTGAGAGCCAGACCCCTCCTCCACTGTACACAGCAGCAGGTGAGAGCCAGACCCCTCCTCCACTGTACACAGCAGCAGGTGAGAGCCAGACACCTCCTCCACTGTACACCGCAGCAGGTGAGATTCAGACCCCTCCTCCACTGTACACCGCAGCAGGTGAGAGCCAGACACCTCCTCCACTGTACACTGCAGCAGGCAAGAGCCAGACCGCTCCTCCACTGTACACAGCAGCAGGCGAGAGCCAGACACCCCCTCCTCCACTGTACACCGCAGCAGGTGGGAGCCAGACACCCCCTCCTCCACTGTACACCGCAGCAGGTGGGAGCCAGACACCCCCTCCACTGTACACCGCAGCAGGTGAGAGCCAGACCCCTCCTCCACTGTACACTGCAGCAGGTGAGAGCCAGACCCCTCCTCCACTGTACACCGCAGCAGGCGAGAGCCAGACCCCTGCTCCACTGTAGCAGGCGAGAGCCAGACACCCCCTCCTCCACTGTACACCGCAGCAGGCGAGAGCCAGACACCCCCTCCTCCACTGTACACCGCAGCAGGTGAGAGCCAGACACCCCCTCCTCCACTGTACACCGCAGCAGGCGAGAGCCAGACACCCCCTCCTCCACTGTACACCGCAGCAGGTGAGAGCCAGACACCCCCTCCTCCACTGTACACTGCAGCAGGTGAGAGCCAGACACCCCCTCCACTGTACACCGCAGCAGGTGAGAGCCAGACCCCTCCTCCACTGTACACCGCAGCAGGTGAGCGCTAGACCCCTCCTCCACTGTACACTGCAGCAGGTGGGAGTCAGACCCCTCCTCCACATTACACCACAGCAGGTGATGGCCAGACCCCTCCTCCACGATATACCCAGCAGGTGGGAGCCAGACCCCTCCTCCACTGTACACTGCAGCAGGTGAGAGCCAGACACCCCCTCCTCCACATTACACTGCAGCAGCTGAGGGCCAGACCCCTACTCCACTATATACCCAGCAGGTGGGATCAGACCCCTCCTCCACTGTACACCACAGCAGGTGAGAGCCAGACCCCTCCTCCACTGTACACCACAGCAGGTGAGAGCCAGACCCCTCCTCCACTGTACACTGCAGAAGGTGAAAGCCAGACACCGCCTCCTCCACTGTACACTGCAGCAGGTGAGAGCCAGACCCCTCTCCCATTGTACACCGCAGCAGGTGAGAGCCAGACACCCCCTCCTCCACATTACACTGCAGCAGGTGGGAGCCAGACCCCTCCTCCACTGTATACCGCAGCAGGTGAGAGCCAGACCCCTCCTCCACTGTACACCACAGCAGGTGAGAGCCAGACCCCTCCTCCACTCTACACCGCAGCAGGTGAGAGCCAGACCACTCCCCCACTGTATACCGCAGCAGGTGGGAGTCAGAACCCCTCCCCCACTATACACAGCAGCAGGTGGGAGCCAGACCCCTCCCCCACTGTACACAGCAGCAGGCGGGAGCCAGACACCCCCTCCTCCACTGTACACTGCAGCAGGCAAGAGCCAGACACCCCCTCCTCCACTGTAAACTGCAGCAGGTGAGAGCCAGACACCCCCTCCTCCACTGTACACCGCAGCAGGTGAGAGCCAGACACCCACTCCTCCACTGTACACCGCAGCAGGTGGGAGCCAGACCCCTCCTCCACTGTACACCGCAGCAGGTGAGAGCCAGACCGCTCCTCCACTGTATACCGCAGCAGGTGAGAGCCAGACCCCTCCTCCACTGTACACCGCAGCAGGCGAGAGCCAGACCGCTCCTCCACTGAACACCGCAGCAGGTGAGATCCAGACTCCTCCCCCACATTACAGGACAGCAGGTGAGAGCCAGACTCCTCCCCCACATTACACAGCAGCAGGTAGGGACTGGCGCACAGGTGACAATGTGAAAATGGCTGGAGAACAAATGTGATGAGAGTTTAGTGGAGAGAACACACGTCCCATCCCTTCCTCATCATCCTCACCTAGTCACGCAGCCCTCCCTCTACCTGTAACATAACATATGACAATGGAAGGGATAGTGGGAGTCATATGTGACATGAGAGTGTGGGAATATATCATGGAGAAGTGGACATAATATGACCCAAGAACATGCCAGTCGCAACCTCACATGAAACATACATTGGTTGCGTTCCACCTGCAGTGTGCAACATTCCATGTAACATGTGTTACAACTCTTTCTGTAGCGCTTCAGCCCATGACGCGCGTACAGACCCTTATCCGCCACTGAATATCAGCGTACAAGTTATTTTGTTTCTTGCAGTCATGTATGTCAGTGTAAGAGACGTAATCAGCGCTAATACCCTCCTAATACTATAATAATAGAGATTAAACCCACCGACCAGCCCCACTTACAGATATTTACGCAGCACAGTAATTCCTAGCACTATTTAACGTCTCAGACCATGTTCAGTTTTTCTTGCGCATTAATTCCGATATCTTATATCCTGAGGGTGCTGCGTATAATGTGATGTTATCCATCTCTATCATCCACATCTCACATCAGCGATTTCATTTACAGTCGTTGGTCACAGATTACATTCACTCCAAAAGGAAGTTGGCCCCCGGGCAATGGGGGGGTTTTTGTGAAAATGTTCAGAACACTTTTGTATTTGAGCTTTGCCTGAATTTATCACCCTCAAAGTTTTCACATAATGCCCAACGTACGGGAGCCGGTGAGAAGGGCGAAACTCTGCAACAGTCACTGCGGTCTGATAACTGCGCACAACGTAACAGACCCTACAGAGCGGCAGACGTACACGTGTTATTCTTTCTTTTTAAAAGGACTTCACCAGTGAGGGCAAAAATGCGCTGTACAGGAGTTATTCACTATACTACGTATTATACAGATTACACTCTAACCGACAATTACAGATTAATTACATTTAAAAAGGGGATGGGGAACCCAGACTGCGCTGCAAAACTCATTGCAATGTGCCCGAGGCGCTGTTGGGGGTGTGGCATGCCGGGATTTGATGACAGCGCCACAGGATTCGCTCACGTTACCTACCTACTGTACTTACTATAGAAGTGTCAGTAATCCTATCTGCAGATTACACTCGTCAGCAGCCGGCCATATTGTTACTCTGTCCCATAATCCAGGGACTCTATCCCGGAGCTCTTGCTGGAAAGTCATACACTCCAGCAATATAGGATGGGGAAGCGGACTAGTAACAAGGGGGCAGATGTATTAACCTGGAGAAGGCATAAGGAAGTGATAAACCAGTGATATGTGCAAGGTGATAAAGGCAGCAGCCAATCAGCTCCTAACTGTTAATTTACATATTGGAGCTGATTGGCTGCTGCCTTTATTACCTTGCACGTATCACTGGTTTATCACTTCCTTATGCCTTCTCCGGGTTAATACATTTGCCCCATTGGCCCAAATGTATCAAGCCTTAACAAGAGATAAAGTGGAGACGGATAAAGAGTGATAAAGTACCAGTCAATCAGCTCCAGTCATATCACAGACTGTTTGAAAAATGACAGTTAGGAGCTGATTGGCTGGTAGTTTATCACTCTTTATCCATCTCCACTTTATCTCTTGTTAAGGGTTGATACATTTGGGCCAAGGAGTGGTTGTGGCGTTATTGGGGGGGGGAAGGGGTAAGGGGTTTAAAAAAATCTGGCAGAGAACAACCAAAAAAGGAGAAAGACTCAGTCTTAAGGTGTGTACACACGGTAAGATATTTTCTTCCGATTCTGACTATATAGTCAGAATCGGAAGAAAATATAGTGCAGATCGCAAGGTGACAGTCACCTTGCGATCCCGATCCGATGCCGATGCGCGGCCCCGCGCGGTCGGCATCGGAAGAAAAAATAGGCTGTGCAGGCAAGTCAATCCTGACTATCTCTATAGAAGAGATAGTCAGGATTGAAATCGCACATAGCCAGCATCGCAAGCACAGTTATTATGTGCTTGTGATACTGGCTAAGTGCCGACCCGGCCCCCTGTCGCACGGTGAGAATCGGATAAGTCCGAATCTCACCGTGTGTATGCACCTTTAGAATATATTAACATATCTAAAAATGACAAATAAAATCTGTGCAATCCCGTATGGTTTACAAAAAAAACTGATGTCCCATTGGAGTCTAATCAGCCGTGCCAAGGGGAATTTTGCAGAGTGGACCCATGCAAAAATGGTTTCAAATATATTACATATATGATCAATGTGGTCACATAGTACACGCACCCCAGATCTAGGAGTGGCGAGTGCAGTGGATTTATCCCGGTTAGGAAGTGGGACAGCACGAGGACCTGTTAGGCATTATCTGCCAGCGTCAGGACTATTTTTGCGCACGTTCCGGCCGTCCCGCCTTTGCACAACGCTTTTATCACTGTCTATTTTTCACACTTTAAAGTCCCACAACAGCTGTGCAATTATTACACATAGGCTCTCCTGTCTTCTCCCCGACGCACAAATAATTAAATCGTAGTATTTACTCTCGTGCGTCTGTCTGTGGCTACGTGTGGCCTTTTTCCCATTTTATTTTATTATTATTATTTTTTTCTTTCGGCGCAGTTTGTCTTATTCTCTATTTTACTTGTGAGCCCTGACACATTGATGCCTCCGATAATAAATCATTCCAATTTGTTCCTCGCTGCCAACAATGGTTTTAATCTTCATTTACGACTTGCAAAGTCCGTTTTGTTGGAAGCGTTTGATAAAATACTCAATTACCATTTTTTTTTTTCCTTTTCACTCTGCAGTTCAACTGCTGCGCTGATAAAAAGGCTCCAACTCGCAAGATAAACTGCAAATAATTCTTGGAGAACAAATGTCAGAGGCGGTTTACAATGAATGGGAATTTTCTGGAGCAGATTATTCTCTCAGCAAAGTGACAGGGCAGTTCAATATTTATTTTGCTGAGAATGTCATTTAAATATTGTTTGACACCTGCTCCCCATAGCCGCTACTGAGAACATTACGGTTAAAAGGGGATTTTATTGTACAGCTTCATCCTTTGTGTCTAGGGATTGGAGTGCCTGGTCCGAGGGTGTCCGGCGTCCTCTGAAAGACGGGATATACACTGGAACCAGGCATGGTTATTCCGCCTATTGATGCACAGCGACCGCTCCCAAATACTATCAATATTGCATGCGGCAATTATTTTCCTTAATGAGGAGCTAGAATTTTATATTGCATATAAACAACTACACACTAAAGGTGGGTACACACTGGTAGATATCAAGTGATCGGCAGACATATCTATGGACGGATCGGGCAGTGTGTTGAGCATACACATTGCCCGATCCGTTGGGGACTGACATCATGAACTGGGCGGGCAGTTCAGCTGTCAATCACCGCCGGCTGCCGCAGCATGTGTACGGGCGGTCGGCCGACCGCCCATATACACACAGCGATGAGCCAATATATCGGTAGATAAATTGGCCGTCGGTTGTGCTGCGGGGCCGACGCGATACGTCTGTGAACGACGGAGTTCACAGACGTATCGGCTGTACACACTGGCCGACGGACCCGCGATATATCAGCTGTTCAAGAGAACGGCCGATATATCGGCCAGTGTGTACTCACCTTAAGCCACAGAGCACGATTCGGCAAAAACTGGATTTTATGCCAAATAAGAGGAAACCCGTGCCAAACCAGTATGTAAATGTTATCAGATTTAAAGAATTCAGGGGTCTATGTACTAAGCCCAAGAGAGAGATAAAGTGGGTGGAGATAAAGTACCAGCCAATCAGTTCCTAACTGCCATGTTACAGACTAAAGGTGGGTACATACTGTAAGATATATCTGCCGATCAATTGATCTGCAGATATATCTATGGACGGATCGGGCAGTGTGTTGAGCATACACACTGCCCGATCCGTTGGGGACAGACGTCATGAACTGGGCGGGCGTGTACACACGCCCGCCCAGTTCAGCTCAAACACACACACAGTGACGCGCCAATATATCGGTAGATATATTGGCCGTCGACTGTGCTGCGGGGCCGACGCGATATGTTTGTGAACGACAGAGTTCACAGACGTATCGGCTGTACACACTGGCAGACGGACGCGTGATACATCGCCCAGTGTGTACAGGCCTTAAGAGCCAGATTTATCATGCATTGGAGAGAGATTAAGTGCACGGTGATAAAGTACCATATAATCAGCTCCTAAAGCCATGTCACAGGCTGTGTTGGGGGAAAAATGACAGCTAGGAGCTGGTTGGCTAGTACTTTATCTCTCTTCACGGCTTATTACATGGACCCCACTGACTGTGAACTTAGAGGGTCTAGTAGCAACCAGCCAGAAATCTAGGGGACAAACAGATAACCAGAAATACACAAATACCACCCACCTACCCACACTCCATCACCACCCACGCCGTTCCCTGCAATTTCCCTGATTCAACAACCAGTTGTGAAGGAATAATGGATAAGGCTGTTTATATCATTTTGTGTCTTTTATAAATAAGCT
The DNA here is from genome assembly GCF_028390025.1 of Pseudophryne corroboree. Classification (NCBI taxonomy): domain Eukaryota; kingdom Metazoa; phylum Chordata; class Amphibia; order Anura; family Myobatrachidae; genus Pseudophryne; species Pseudophryne corroboree. Next base: position 479,667,818 of record NC_086451.1, read on the forward strand.
GTTCTGTGGGAAAATAAGTTAGTGAAGCAGGAGCCGAACATTGCCTGGGAGGTGGGCACAGCTAAACGGGACTTCTCCGTCATGGCAGGTAACTCCTTTACGGTACTAATTGGATTTTAAGCAGTCTCTCCTCATTTTGAACTCCGCAAAACATTATGGGAAAATTGGCACCTATAAGTTTACCCAGAGTCGGGCCTGGTAGTGACGCGAGGAGTACTACGCGTCTTTAATTACCAATGCTACTACAGCCATGATCTTCTTGTACATGTATGTTCCATATAGCGGCGCCACATGGCCTTCATGTCCGCTTCTTCATTTGACAGCTACGGAAACCAAACAGAACAAGAGTAACGGCCGATATAGGTCGCAGTTACGAAATCCATCCTGACTTTTCCAATTAATTATTATGGTGTTTATGTTAATTTCATTTTATATATTTATTATTATTAATACACCGATCGTCCTGCGGCTCGATACAGACATCATTACGTCTTAGCGGCAATGTACAGATTCTGTTCGTCATGCCTGGAAACGGCTATAGCACATAGATTGAACGCAATCCATACCCACATATATCATTGAATAAATGAATCATGAAATTAATATGCAAATTGTGTGTTTAACCTCTATTTATACAGCAGTGTCTGTCACTATGTTGTAAATCTGAAACTAATTGCAAATTCACAAGTCTTGCAAAAAAGAAAAAAAAAAAGGAACAGCACGCTAAAATCCTGACATATTTATTAACTAAAATGTTGAACTACACGGAGTCGGTAATTAACATGCGAGCCGGAACGAAGCAAAGCAAATGATATTTAAGCACAGATGTCACCTGTGTATCGTGTCTTAAACTACTTTAGATTATGTTCCGATATTAATCATAAAAAGGTGCCGCTATTTAATTTCTGCCTGGATAAAGCAGCCTCCAATCTCTCCTAATTGTATTAAACAATTAATGGAAATCACCGGCATTTTGCAGCTCTGCAGAAATAAATTGCAGCTTGGACCTGGAATAAATTTACAGGCGGATCGCACGTGAAATAGGAAAAGTGCGGACTCTTTGTTCCTATAAATGTGTGCTGCATTTATGTGATGGAAGGCAGAGCGTTGACACTGCAGTGGGGACCACTGATCCCTATGTCACTCCCCCCCCCCCCCCAGCTCCCCCACCCCATTGTGCAACAGTGACGAATTACAGGAAATCATTAAGATAATGGAGACCCATAAGTGGCAAAAAGGATTATTAAAAATACAAAAATATTGCGCTTTATGTAACAGTATCTGTTATATGCATCTGTATTATGCGACCTTTCCATCTGTGTAAGGCTAGGTTGGTCCAACAACATATCTGTCTGGTGCGTACCCAGCCTAAGATGTGATCTCTCTAGCCTGGACCTCTGGGTTACAATAAGCCCCTCCCAAAACACAGTCAAATCCACCCACCCGCTATCTGCAACCAAAAATTCAGGACAGTCCCATAAACATAGGGACTGTTGGAAGGTAGGTCATTGCCATTATAGGCCATGAGACATCTCATGACCTGCACTCTTCCTAGGGGTCTGTCCGCGGCCACTGGGCACCATCAATGATGCCAATTGCTCATATGGCCAGTGACCGGTAACCCCCTGTACAGAGTAAATCCTGGGGTAGATGGTTATTGTCTCATCCTAAGTACAGCTGGAGTTTACACAAAGATGTATTGTACTTATTGTAAGGAGAACAACATGAACTGGAATAGGAATAATAATAATTATTGTGACCGGATGACCTGGTTCCGCCAGGCAATCACAGAGAGTACCCTGAGTAACCTGAGTGGGCTTACTCCCCCATCCATAGAGATTCCCTCTCACCGTCAGTAACCGCCTGTTACCGACTCCTCCCACTTTGTAGTGTGCAGGTAACTCTCTGCCACCACCTGCACCAGAAATGGCTTGTGCCGCACAGGCTCCCACTACCGCCTCCTGGAACCGCCTATTGCTGGGTATGTGTGGACACACCGCTGCAACGCCTCCTGGGTAGTGTCTGCTAATTCCCACTCATCCCTCACTATAGATCAGTCTGCACTGTGTAGAGGCAGGGGGTTTCAGCTTGGAGACACTTGGCGCAATTCAAAATAATCGTGGTACGGAGAAGCATTTGGTGCCATTCTGGTTGCCACAGGTTACCGCAGATGCAGACATCTAAAGGCAATCATTTTATTGCTCTAATGCCTTTAAAGAGACAAGTCCCTTGCTGAAGGTGCTTGGGGCAATCACAGCATACGGATGTCACATATACACAATCCCTCTAGAGCAGGCATTCCCAACCACGGTCCTCAAGGCACACCAACAGGGCAGGTTTTAGTGATATCCAGGCTGCAGCACAGATGGTTAAATCAAAGTAACTGAGCTACTAATTAAGTCACCTGTGCTGAAGCCTGGATATCACTAAAACCTGCACTGCTAGTGTGCCTTGAGGACCGTGGTTGGGAATGTCTGCTCTAGAGGTTCAGTAGATGCACCCTCTACAGAGCCACATCATATAGCAAGATGACAATAGAGCAGGCTGTAATCCTGTCCATACACCTCTAAGACTAGTACACAAATCAGACAACTGTCCCCCCAAAATAGAAATACAATCCACAGGAACTGGTCAACTGCATCCCACCTCTCATATATCCATGGCTTAAACCAGTGTTTCCACAAGTCTGCAGCTGCGCACAGCACAAAAAAATAACATGTTAAAGTACATTCAAACTTTTTCATTTGCAATCCGCTGCGCTTCCCTAACACAGCTGGCTGCTGCAGAGCTGCACATTAACTTACATGTATCATTTTAGATTTTAAAAGATATTACACACAAAGATTCCTTAACCTCTGAAATACACTAGCTCCAGCTCCCAGGGACAGAACGTGGCCTGCCGTGTCCAAGTTCCATGCAGAGGACAGCCAAACAAAAAGTAATAAAATCATTACATTACATATACACTTACTGTACACGGCACCTAGTGCTGACAGCTCATAGCAGAATGGCGGTGTAGCAAAAAAGGATTAACCCCTTCAGTGCTGTGGCCGCCAAATTGCTGGGTCTCTGGCCAAATATAGATGATTTTTGGAAGTTTTGCCTAGAAAAAAAAAAAAAGGCAAAAAGGCAGCACCTACAGTTCTCTAAGGAATTTATTATTTAATGTAATTAATTTAAATGTTGCAATACAGAGTTCATTTATATATGTACGGCATATAACAAACGCAACATATTTAATATTAAATTATAACAATAGCATTAACATTAAATACATATGCTACGGCCAGCAGACTGATCAGATGTACCAGGGACTATACCCTGTGTAATAAGTGGGTTATGTTATCTGTGCTCCTCCCGCCCCCGAGGATTGACATCTGTGCTCCTCCCGCCCCCGAGGATTGACGTCTGTGCTCCTCCCGCCCCCGAGGAATGACATCTGTGCTCCTCCCGCCCCCGAGGATTGACATCTGTGCTCCTCCCGCCCCCAAGGATTGACATCTGTGCTCCTCCCGCCCCCAAGGATTGACATCTGTGCTCCTCCCGCCCCCAAGGATTGACATCTGTGCTCCAATCGCCCCCGAGGAAAACACAATAAGGAGATTTATCAGACCTTCCAAAAGCGGTCAAGTGGAGAAGTCACTTATAACAACCAGCCAGATTTTAGCTTTCATTTATGTAAGATTCTATAAAATGTTGGAATATGACTGTTTGCTATGGGTAGTACCTTCCTGCTAGGGTTACAACTTACATCTCTTTCTGTGATTATTACAGAGGAGCAGCTGAATATTACACAGCAGCTTGTGTATGTTAATTACATTGTTTTTTAAACTTCCTGCCTACACATCTACACCATGTAAATAAAGGAAAAAGCGTATATATATATATATATATATATATATATATATATATATATATATATATATATATATATATATATATACACACACACACACACACACACACACACACACAATACAGTACACAGAGACAGTTTGGTGGGGGAACGGTCAGCTTTATTTAATTAAACTATTTATTGAAAAGAGGAAGAGGTACTGTGGCAAAAAATAACATCTCTACACACAGTATCTTCATCTTACACAAATAATCCAGTAATAGTTACAGATAGGGGAACCTGCCAGACCATCACCAACAACTCAATGATTAGACGGGGCAACTGCCAGCTCATCATCAACAACAACTCAATCATTAGATGTGGGCAACTGCCAGACCATCACCAACAACTCAATGCTTAGACGGGGCAACTGCCAGCTCATCACCAACAACTCAATGATTAGATGTGGGCAACTGCCAGACCATCACCAACAACTCAATGCTTAGACGGGGCAACTGCCAGCTCATCACCAACAACTCAATGATTAGATGGAGACAACTGCCAGCCCATCACCAACAACTCAATGCTTAGACGGGGCAAAGGCCAGCTCATCACCAACAACTCAATGATTAGATGGAGACAACTGCCAGACTATCACCAACAACTCAATGATTAGATGGGGGCAATTGACAGCCCAACACCAAACAACTCAATGATTAGATGGGGGCAACTGCCAGCCCATCACCAACAACTCAATGATTAGATGGAGACAACTGCCAGACTATCACCAACAACTCAATGATTAGATGGAGACAACTGCCAGACTATCACCAACAACTCAATGATTAGATGGGGGCAATTGACAGCCCAACACCAAACAACTCAATGATTAGATGGGGGCAATTGCCAGCCCATCACCAACAACTCAATGATTAGATGGGGGCAACTGCCAGCCCATCACCAACAACTCAATGATTAGATGGAGACAACTGCCAGACTATCACAAATAACTCAAAAGTATCCAAACTCCCCTGACAATGACAAAAAACTGGGGAGAGCACCCCAAGACCTAAAGCAAGATGGTTACGGTTCTTTCTTGCAATACAATAAAGCCGACAATGACAATAAAAAGATGGGTTGGGTGGGAACTTCACATAGGCACGAGGCCTCTCACCAAAGAAATCACTGTTGAAAACTCCAATCCTCAACTGTAATAGGCCGACACTAATAAAATAAAGGGAACACCACTTAGATTTTTATCCCTTGCTCCTAAACATATAAAGAAACAGCCTAGAAGTTCAAGCTCTGCCAGGCATATAAAATCACGGGCCATTATATACTTTAGTAAAGCAGACAGAAAGCGGAAGGGCCCTGTGACATATCAGCTGTAACTTGCACTACGCCAAACAAAGCGGATCACTAATTAGTTATGGCGACTGCACATTTGTACTTTATAACTAATAACCTGAGTGTGGAAATGTTAAAACAACTAATCCATTTACATTATTGTATAAATAATAAGACAAAGAACCACAGCGATCGCAGGTTGCTTTAAATTACATATATTAAGCAAGTGGGGTCAGATCGGAGTACATCTGCGATGCCTCTAATCTGCGTTTTACTAGACGTTATCCTTGCGGTCATCAGCTCTAAGGATCGTCCGGTAAACTAAGTATTTATGATGCCTATTGCACCTGTAAATATAGATCAATTAATGCCCCCGTTCTCCTGTTTATGAGGCAGTTGTGTTAGTGGTGAGCTGTATATTATAGTGACGTAGCAGGCTCGTTACCGCTCTGTACTGAACGGCAGATCCAGCGTCACACAAGGAGACAACGCAGAAGGAGGAAACTAAAGGAAGTGCTATGTCAGGGGGGGTATGACATTAATAAACAGCACCTGTCACAACAAATGAACATTCCTGAAACAACAAACCTTTAATAAACCACTCCTGGTTCCAGAAATATTTATGAGTTAAACTTTCCTTGTCTCCTTCTTTACTGGCAGCCTGAAACTAGTGCCGATGGCAGTCTATGCAAATGAGGACAAGGGGAGGGACTGAATGCATAATCCAGCACAGAGCGCGAATATAGCAGAACGAAACATTCAATCCAACAGTCCTATCCTAATTTGTAACATGCAATTAGATATAATGTACAGTGCTTTACGAGGTATTATTGGTCAGCAATCAAGAACAACTTAATAAGAGCTTCTGTATCTGCACAGGCAGAGGGTGACTGACCGTCTGGCATGACATGCACAATGCGGATTTGTGATGTCACAGTGGCTCAGTATCCGCTTTTCATCTATATAAAAGGTCCCATTGGGGCGCGGATATCTTTGCTCCTCCAGTATCTTTTCCTCAGAGTGACACTGAACAGCGTATTTTACATTAATGGCTTGTTTCTGAAAATGTCAGCTTTAGGTTTAGTGGCTGCTGGATCTTTATTGAGCAGAGTTACTCATATAATTATTGGTTACAACCACTCACTATTATGTTTATTAGTATTACTTGTATTGCGTAGCGCTGTGGAAGACGCCGCTGCCTTAATAATGCAATTTAAAAAGGGTATTACAATAGTGAATATAAACCCGCTTTGCTACAACATTAACGCATTAAACAGATATTAACTCGGCGGATTTTATGGGATCATTTGCAGCCGAGCAGACAGATAAACGTAGGTAGGTTTGTATTAGGAGATGTGACGGAGGAGGCCTGTACACGTGCGAAGAATCGATCTCCGCAGCGCAGCTACCTGGGGAATCACCATAGCTCTGGGCCAGTATCTGCTGCCACGTTTGTCCATAGGACGTTCTGGTTGACATGAAATCTCTATGTAAAACTGCGCCACGCCTGAGCCGGAATCAGCATGGCTGGCGGGACACGTGTTTGGGAGGAAGAACAACAGAAGGAGAGAAACGCTTCGTACCAGGGTCTCATACTGTAGATCAGGTACATACGGGTCTGGGCGCCATGCGATAAATAAACGTATTCACATTATAATGCCTGTATAACTTGTAACCCGGACACTGCCTACAGACCTCTGATCTGTTTCACCCTATAACACAGAGAAGGAGTTTAAGTTTCTGCCGTCAGAAATATACTTCGGAGGACCGGTACAGTCATAAATAGTAATACGGTAACACGATTAGAGGAAAGCCGACTGCACGCAGTGACACAGGCAACGGACACCTGTTTCTACGTACCGCCTTTTGGCGACTGCGCTACAAGGACCGCCATGCAATCCTGGATCACCTGTGCAATTTAGACACCAGGTGATAATCCAAATAAATGATTATTAGTCATATACATTGGAATATATGTGCTTGTCTCAGATACATATCACACTTTAAATTACACCCATCAATAGGACACATGGGAAGCGTCAAATTTACCATTTTCATTATAGACGCCGCTATATTTGGAAATGAGCGCTGCCGTCCTCTCTTTACCATGCTTCTGCCCTGACAATATTATCAAAGTCCCAGTTTTTCCCTGTGTCCCTAGGCAAGTTGTGTTACCTAATTTTTATATTGTATTTTATTTTCGTGACCCGTTAACATTTGTAATATTGATGAGGGAAGGTCTGTACAAAAGTGGCGTTACACGTATTTCTCACAACGACACACAAATAAAGTATAAAAAGGCGAATTAGACTAAAAAAAGAAAAGGATTGTCTATAGTATAATATAGCACCTGTACATTCCACGCCAGTGATTTCACACAGCGCTGCCTGAGAACAGTTTCCATATTAATCTCATTTTCCATTTAATCCTCTGAAACAAAGTAACGGAAAGTGTTTAATATCACATTACTAAATCAGCTTAGGAGCACGACACGCATACAATATATATATATATATATATATATATATATATATACACACACACACACACACACACACACACACACACACACAATATATATATATTTCTATATCCTCTAGTAATGTTTTCACTCCAATGGATATTTACGTAAATATTTTCTGCCATCACATTCACACCTGAACTTCTGGATAAACAACCCAGGTAACAGCCGTCAATGACACTACGCACATGACGCGAAGGCGCTAACGACCCCGCATCTTTAATGCCCCCAAAATAGGTTGTTAATACTAAAAGTATTTCTGTAATCTACTGAAATTAAAGCTGCTTACTCAGATCAAAATAAAGGTTAATCTTCAGCATTAAATCTTAACATTCCCCAAATTTATTCCATTGCGATATAAACTGCTAGTTCCAGTCGTCTGCACACGTCATTTCTCCTGCAGGTCATCTAGGAACAATCTCACCGTTAATCGTGCCGACACAACACAGGAGCATACCGGGCCACAGCCGGATAGAGGGCCCCAGATGATGACTGGATACACTGCTTTTACAAGTGACACGTAATTATTTAATTTGTGGATACTTTATGATTTCCGATCCAAGTCCTGGCACATTCTGGCGCGGCGTTGCGCATTTCCACAGCGCATTAACCGCAGTACTGATGTATAGTGCAGCCTAGCAGAGAAAAATGAATTTTAGTCCTTATCCATCCACAAACCAATTTCCAGAAGATGCTCAGAACACATACCACCGGCCCTCGTACACAAAGGAAAGTGGTTTCAAGGTCAGGATCATCCTGGTGAAACACACCAGATACAAATAGAATTAATTTATGAGCGTCTGCTCCCATGAATTCTCTGCCTGTTGCCGTTTCTCAGTACAGTTAGGGATTGCATCCGACAGTTCCTTCATATCTCAATACCCATTGAATATAACATACCTCCTGCAGCAGGAATCCATCACGGGATGGACAGTGAATTGTTAATAATTACACCCTGAACTGCGCCGGCTTTGGGAGGACGCAAGCAATTTCCCTGCTCACAGGGGAGAAAGCCGGGAACTTTAGATGAGTAACGTAGACCGTGAACATGTGGCAATATAATATACAATAAACAGCCGCAATGATTAGCGCAGGGCTCTAATTAACGCGGAGATGTGGAGCGGAAGCCTGGAGGGGCCCCTTACGCTGCTGTAGGGCACTGAAAAGGTTAAAGCAGCACTTTATATACCGGCGATGTTTTCCTGTAAACACGGCCATATGTTCAATGTATCCACATAGATTTACTTTGGGAAAATGCTTAAAAAGTAACTAAATAAATCAAATAATGGAATTCAGCAAGTACAGAAATATATTACGGATTTCTCTACCAGGGAAGTGGCCTCTATCTAGAGTCGCATCGTCCACTAGGCATTGAGGGGCCTGGCCGGTTTTGCCTTGTAAAAATGATTGCAGCTTTAAAAATACGGGCATTCTTCTCACCCAAAGTGCCGCACCTCTGGCAACTCGCACCGTATTCCATTCACCCCCCTAAGTCTTCAAACTGAACTGTCTCCCCCATTAGGATCCCTCCACCCACAATGAAATATATGTTAGCATACATTTTATTGTTATTATTATATAGCGCCAACATACTCCAGAGATTTCCAAACGCAAATGTTGACAAGTGATTGCACAAAGGAACAGGCTCGCTCTTCAGCGGCTGCACCGCGCTCGTGAGCTGGGATGTAGTAGGAGGTGTCCATCTTAAATTATTTAGGATTGGGACATAACACGCAGAGACCTTTCTCTCCGTGGGGAAACAGCATTATGAGACTCAATATTTTTAATTTGCTTTGTATTTCCCAAAAATAAACCATGTAAAGTTTCCTAACACACAGCGGGACCTGTTTAACACTGTACAGTTGCCACCATGGAAATAAACTTTGCTACTGCGGCCATTCTGCCCTAGTCGGAGCACTGGGGGCTGCTCCAGGCAAACGTCATTCCAGCGGTCTGCATTACAGAACCGACAAATTGTTACCAACACGGAGAGGAAATGGAGGGAGGGGGCGTGAGCAGGAGGGCCAGTCACAAACCACAATGTTAATCACAAACCACAATCTTTACATTGCGGCTTTTGATTGGCTTTTCCGCTCACCCACCATTTTTTTTTTTTTTTGGCTAGTACTTTGAGAGAAACTGGCAAAATGGCGGCATAGGGAGGACCCAGGCGCACCGGCCAGGGAGAAGTGGGTACCGTAGGAGAATATTTGACTAGGTGGTACTCTGTCTTCTAGTTAACCAGAGTAAATGTAATGGTTTTTTGTATCTCCTTCAGGAACATCTAGAAAACGTTGTTTCTGTGCCGGATTTTAGGTATGGTGTTGCCAGTGGCAGTCGTACCCTGTCCCCTACTTCTCTGCTTAACAATGCGATTTGCACCTACGCTCAGTGGGGATCTGTGACCTTCACAGGAACTGCGCCCTCAATTCTCACCCACTTCAGAAAGAAAACAAAGCGGGACCAGGGACGGCCTACTCTCAAAATCTGTAGGTCTTCCCGAGACCTGGCAAGGATGATCTTCCAAAGCCTTTAACCACTACAGAGGTCACGCTGTCTCGAGAATCCCGTCAGATCCCTCAGTAACAGGATCACACACACCATTTTATTTTACATTATTCCCAAAAACACACAACGCTCCTTCACCCTTCTAAACAAACCACATTTAATTTAACATTCCCCTCATCTGTAGATTGCAAGCTCTTCAGAACGGAAATCTATAAAGGAGTTACAGCATACATTCTATTCCCTTAATGAAGCCACTATGTAGACTTGTGGTGCTCTATGAATAAACTAGTATATATACATACATGTGCAATTATACACACATACACAGCTACACACAGACAGACTCTGCGGGAAACACGATAACTAAAGTTCTTACTACTGCTAAGTAATAGCCAATGAGCTCTGACGCTGGCCCCGTAATGCGATTTGATTTTAACACTTTGGAGGCTGATCCTGCAGTTATTCCACATAAATCTTCATAGCTTGCACGGAACTGTATTAAATTTAATTAGTTAAATAGCAATTTGGTTGAGCCTGTGTAACGATTTCGGAGCATGCTGCTGTAATCTCCTATCCATTACTAGGCAGCATAAGCCGGACATATTAATATCTGCAGCCGCAGTGAGAATGGAATATTGGTCTAAGCCACTAGCTTCCCAGCCACGTACCCTGGACGGAGGTTGTACTAAGGTATCGGCAAAGTCCCCAATACCTCCCTATTAGGCCGCTAATACGGCGCTCTATTGCTATAGTTCTTGGGCATCAATTTAAATAAGTGCACAGCGCGCAGAACGGAGATTGTGATATCGCTGGGAAGAAGCCAGCGAGCGGCTGTTTATACTATGGGAGGAGCGCCTGAAGGTATTGTAATAGAGGTTAAAGCTCAATGAGTATCTAGTTCATATATTTCCCCTCCAGCCCGAGTTGTAGTTTGTGAACGATCTTGGTGTAAGTAACAGTTACATCAATGTTCAGCAATTGATTAGACAGGAGAGTCATATTTACTGTAGGCCGCGCTGCGTAATGAAATTCTTACCAGCAGGCAAATATCAAAAGATTATTTAAGTTCTCCGTTCACAGATTTTTATCTTCTATTATAAAGAATTATTTGCTCTGCAATCCACACAGGGCACAATACATGTAAGCTCTGCAGGTTAGGGATCAGGTGCTCTCACGTCATGCGACATTTTCTGGCCACTGCAGTCAGCAATGACATAATACTTGTAAGTACGTAAGTTCTTGCAGAATAAAACAGTGGTAATTGCGTGTGTGGTGGTGGTGGGGGGGGGGGCTCAGTACGTGAAGCAGACGGATTCCCAACTCCTACTCCTCTGGTTTACTGAAGCTCCCTCTACTTCTCACTTTGTGGCTGCTGTGATATAGTGTCCAACATACAGCAGCCGATCACTGGGGGGATCTTCAGTAAGGTTAGAGAGTTGGTCTGAAGTCCTACTACTGCTGCACGGGGTTTTGATAAATGTGCCCCGCCCAGCTGTGGTCCTTGAAGGGGTTCTACCCCTGTACGGATGGGTACACAGTAATATATCGGACAACATGAATTGCTTCTCGTGGTTTCTGCAGGGGAAAGTTGGACTTACTCAGATATGCTGACCAGCAAACTCTGATTGCTGCCCTCGCTTCTCTGTCTGGGGTCCAAAATTGGTGCAAGAGTTGTGTTGTAGACACATCAATCAGTATGGGGACAAAGCAAATATAATAACATTGCTGTGTTCCATGCTTCACAATAAAGTAACAATGTTTTTATTTTTGTTACTAATTTGTCTCTCCTGCACACTGTAGCGCCCGTGACAGCGTAATACTGCCCACAATAACCAGTGACCAGTATAGCAATCGCTAAAGGAAAATATAACAAAAAACCATGTATTAGATGGAAGCATTTCCCAGCTGCAGCGGGATCAGCGCCCCACTGTCAGTAAGAACCGCGCTGAGCGTGCAACATTGCGGCTTCCTAGTCTCTCGGTCACAACGTTGTGCGTGCAGCGAGACTGCGCAGAGGCTATCCTGGCGGTGGCGCTCTAACACCAGACTCTCTCTCAGAGGTGTTCTCATTCCAAATGGACAAATACCCATCCAGAGAGTGCGTGTGTGTTCTAATCTCGGTAATGCCAGCAAGATGCTTCCACATGCGGATTTCATTTCTAAACACGTGCAAACTAAGGGGGAATTAACAGCAGGCGCACGACAATGCGCGGACTCCAACCTAGGACCCATTAAGTCATCGCAAAGAATAACATTCTGGCCGTACACGGACCGTCTGAGGTCACAGAAGTATTCTGTATCCTCATGTTCTAAAAATGCGGGGTAAGAAGTTCCCCCCGGTGGATATCGGTCACTGATAATTCATTCCATAAAATAAAGTCACTTTCCAAAAACATTCTTCTTAGTCTGATCCAGTACAGTGCGCCACCGGAGTTAGAGAAATGTGGATCAGCCACTTATTATATGGTTATAATAGGAGGCTGTGAATATCCCCCATTATTATAATGGCTCTTACGCTTCCTCTAGCTGACCCTCTGTAGCAGTAATGGGGGGGAGTGCAACGTTAGGGTACTCCAGAGAAATAAGGGTCACTGTCAGGTTGTCTATTAAACCATAGACGCCTGAACAATAAACAGATATCGCCATTAGCAACAATTTCCCCCTGGCGACAGTGAGTATCCCCATTTGTGACTGCGCAATCAGTAAGCGAAGATTATTGCGCTGCGGTAAGCTAATAGTATAAGACTTTATACTGGGAATCTTTCCTGCATCGCTGTCACCATACACATTGTTAAATAGCTCTAACTAGGAGCTAAACAGTGTAAAATGAATTGTTATTTACCAGGGGGAAAACCCCCGATAAATAATAAATAACTCCCTTTGTTGGCCAACGCTGCCTGTTATAAACTAGCGGCCGGAGGATAAACACCTTCTGCTAGGATTTCTCACCCTGCAAGTAAACGTCAGCTGAATACTGCATTTAAAAGACGAAAAGTTCCAGAGGTATAAGCGGCGCCTTGATCCGTCGAAGTTCCGCGCCCCATCCCTCCACCCCCTGCTCCAGCTTGGATAATTATTGCATTGTGCTCATTAGCCGACAGACAACGTCCACGAGAGCCAGCACTAAAATAAATATAACTAATTAGTTATGAAAAGACAAAAAAATAAATAAACAGGATACTCAGAACACGGGGGAGAGGCGAGATCCCGCCGCGAGGAATGGTGGAAAGGGCGCACTTCTGTTTAGCAAACAATGAGATCTCACCTATGAAGGGGACGTTGTATACGGATGACCTCTGATTTTCTCATCATGAATAAAACCAGCCTGAAAACAAGTCGCATTTTCTATTCATCGAAAAAAAGACGCCGAAAAGGAAAATAAGCGCCCCAAGGTCACCTGTCAATAACAAAACAAACCTCCCGTAAATCAGAGCGCACAAATAAATTCCTCATCAGTAATTAAAACCAGGCCTTTCTGTCCCTGCATTATCAGCTCATCAAATTCATTGCTGCTCTAGAATAACAGAAGCCACATCTGCAGTCATTACAGCGCGCCGGATAAATCAATCCTCTCAATGATGCTTTGAGCCATCTCTGCTCCCTTTTAACCAGCCTTATATTTATTTCCCTCTGACACGTTTGACATCCTATTTACTGTAGGCAAATGGAACTCGCGCTGCACCTTGTAACGGCTTCACCAATTCCCATTGTGGGGTACATCTTTCAAGAATGATGGAAGCAATAAAAAATAAAAAAAGAAGAAGAGGCGGCTTTATGGCATAAAAGTCAGCCCTGAACTTTTTCTTCTGATAGGACAAACTCCTGGCGTAACGGTCCTTTGTTCCAAAGGCCGAGATTGCAAGCTCTGTGGTTCCTGGTGCAGAACAGGCCATGCTAAGCGATCCTTAGACCCGCCGGAAATAATTTGCATGGAACAGTAAGCAGTATATACATACATTTTGGAGGGTCTAGTAGAATGATAATACACCTACAGAATAAGTATATTCTATGTAATGCTGATTTATTATGCTGATGACTGGCACTGAGTATTCTGGCTAATTGCTTTAGTAGTACTTGAAGACTGTGTCATTATGATGCGCTCTATGCAATATGCAGGGCCGATGCAAGATCTCTTTGCACCCTAGGCAAAGCTTCAGACTAGCGCCCCATAACTTGCAAGCCCCCCCACCCCCTGGGGAGCTCTAGGTGGTCACTAGGTGGGCTGGGGTGAATTGCATCATTAGACATATACAGAGAAAAGTGACAAAACTCAAGGAAATTTTAAAAGTGATAAAATGTATTGTAAAGAAAATGTAAAAAAAATTGTGACTTTGCTCACAATATACTTTCACTTTAAAATCCTATGTGGTACAGACGGGTAGCAGCAGCTGCACTTGATTAGACCTGCAGCAGCGGCCAGCTAGATTAATTCAGTGTCGCCCCCAGAGGGCTGGCGCCCCTAGGCAGGTGCCTAAAGCTGCCTAACGGTAGAGCCGGCCCTGGCAACATGTAATAAGTACTATAAACACTATAAATGTTGCCTAATACTAGCAGATCTATGGAAGCAATTTACAAAGAAGGTGTATGAGACGACCAGTAAGACTCTAGTTATACTAACATTGACAATTTCACCCTTCCTGATGCAGCCAGAACACTGGAGACAGATCAGAAGGAACAAGCAGACGTACATACAGCACAATGACGGCCAAAGCACATACTTGAAATAAAAAGCTATCAGGAAGGATGATTCAGTTATTGCCGAACTCAAGTCTCACTCCCTGTGGTCTATTATAAATACTGTGCCGGCTAAGCTCCAGGAGGACAGGGAAAACTCTGGTGGTTCCTATATTAACAGGCATAATATTTATTTCTAGCATACAGTCTATAGGTGCTGCTCAACAGACAAGCTGAAAAATCACTAGACCTCAATTAGTAAGTGTAGCGCTTAGTGACAGCAGTGTAACAGTACTAAGTAAACAACAGTGTAGCAGCACTCCGTGACAATAGTGCTCAATAACAATATTGTGGCAGCATTATATTGTAGTATGGCTCAGCGACGGCAGAGTAGCGGCACTCAGCGACGGCAGAGTAGCGGCGCTCAGCGACGGCAGAGTAGCGGCGCTCAGCGACGGCAGAGTAGCGGCGCTCAGCGACGGCAGAGTAGCGGCACCGTTATAGTGTAGTATGGCTCAGTGACAATAGTGTAGCCGCACTCAGTAACAACAGTGAAGCGGCACTCAGTGACAATAGTGTAGTCGCACTCGGTGACAATAGTGTGATAAATCCTGGCGGAAGCAGCGTTTACTAAACGGAATGTAGCGCAGCTGGAAGATTATATTGCTGAATAGAAGCCACAATAACTATAGTGTTGCACCTGATAACTTTGGGGGTCATTCCGACCTGATCACACGCTAGGTTTTTTTCTTTGCGGTGCGATCAGGTCAAAATTCTGGAAAACTGCGTATGCACCGCAATGCGCAGGCGCGTCGTCTGGGTACAAAGTGGATTGCTGCTGAGCAATGGATTTAATTATGAATCCATTCGCACAGCCGATCGCAAGGAGATTGACAGGAAGAGGGTGTTTGTGGGTGGCAACTGACCATTTTCTGGAAGTGGTAGGAAAAACGCAGGCGTGTCCAAGCGTTTGCAGGGCGGGTGTCTGAAGTCAATTCCGGGACCGGATAGGCAGAAGTGATCACAGCGGCTGAGTCCTGGGCAACACAAACTGAACAAAAACTTTTTTGTACCGCTCGGCTACAAAAGTGTTCACACACTTGCAAAGCGAAAATACACTCCTCTATAGGCGGATCGCAGCGCTGCAAAAAGTAGCTAGCGATCGATCAACTCGGAATGACCCCCTATGTGCATAATCTATGATGTAACAGTGCTCCCTGCATGTATCAAAACGCCCCATCTGTTCATTTATTGGGCGTAATGACACCTATTCATGCTCCGTATGTGAAAGACACTAAAAGTGTGTCATGTTAGATCCAGACTGAGCGCACTACGGCTGGAAAACAAATCATACGATACTGGCGAACCCCTTTTTAAGAATATGAAACACTCAATAAAACTTATGGATAACGGACAAACTTGAAGGTTACAAATGTTTACATTCCCAAAATGATTGGCCCGGCTGGAGAACGCGGGGACGACAGCATCAAAATATCATTCTCCAAGAGAGAAGAAAAGGAACGGGAACGGATTTAGATCTTAAAAGCCACGACATGACCCAGCTGACACATGTACAGACTGCAGACACGTCACCTTCAGCAGGCTTTCCCCAAGAATTCCCCGTTACAGGCTTCTCCAAAACCCGGGAAAAGATCTGCGAGAATCCTTACTGCCGACAAATGTCACTATACAGGAAGCCACTATTTGGGCAGCACCTCAAGCCAATATAATAATAATAATAATAATAATTTTATTTCTATAGCGCTCTTTCTCCAATAGGACTCAAGGCGCTTAACAGATACATAGCATAATATAATACAGAAAATAATGAAGTACAGAACAGATTTTCATAAAATACAGAAGCATGTAGATACTAAAAGGGACATTATGGAAATGCTGAGTAAACAGGAAAGTCTTGAGTCTACTTTTGAAGGATTCTATAGTTGGGGCCTCTCGCACTGTGCGGGGAAGTGAGTTCCATAGAGTCGGAGCCAGATGACTAAAAGCTCGACCCCCAGATGAATTACGGGAGATTCTAGGTACTGCTAAAAGTCCTTCATCTACAGATCGCAGTAATCAGGTGGGGCAGTATGGGATCAGAAGCTGCTTCAGGTACCTTGGGCCCTGGTCATGTAATGCTTTGAAACTCAGTAAGCCAATCTTGAAGATGATTCGCCATCTTACAGGCAGCCAGTGGAGGGAGTAGAGTATGGGTGTTACCTGGCTAGAGCGGGGCTGGTTGGGTAACAGCCTGGCAGCTGTGTTTTGCATCAGCTGTAAGCGGTGCAATTCTTTTGCTGGGAGACCAAGGTAGCGGGCATTACAGTAGTCTAATCGAGATGATACAAACGCATGGAAGACTTTTGTCAGATCATCTGAGGGAATTAAGTGTTTGATTCTGGCTATGTTCCTCAGGTGAAAGAACGAGGATTTGATTGTGGCTTAAATCTGATGTTTAAGTGTCAAGCCACCATCCAGGACAACGCCAAGATTCCGCACACAATCAGTGGTTTGTAATTCTGAATCCCCGAGTGTAAGTCCAGTTGGTTGGCTATGAAACAGTCTTGACCTTTGATGTTGAGGTCCTATCATCAGGACCTCTGTTTTATCCGGGTTCAGTCGCAGCCAACTGGCGCTCATCCACTCCTGTAGCTCAGCTAGACAGCCATTTAGGGTTGCTATTGGGTTATCAGTGCCCGGAGCAACGGACAAGTACAGTTGTGTATCATCGGCATAGCAGTGGTAGACCAGGCCATGGTGCCTGATTATTTCACCCAGCGGGAGCATGTATACTGCAAAAAGCATGGGGGATAGTATAGAACCTTGTGGGACACCACATAGCAATGGCACTGATGGTGATGAGAATACTCCAGACGATACTCTCTGTGACCTGCCTGTGAGAAATGATTTGAACCAGCTTAGGACTGTGCCATCCAGTCCACAAAAATGTATCAGACGCTCAATCAGAAGCCCATGGTCCATGGTATCAAATGCTGCAGAGAGATCCAGAAGGATTAATATTGAACAGTCACCTCTGTCTCTTGCCATCAGAAGATCATGTAACACACACACACACCAGGGCTGGCCAGTGCTATGTCTTCTCCTGAATCCTGATTGGAATGGATCATAGATATCATGGGTTGTCAGGTGGGTTTCCAGGTGATTTGCAACCACTTTCTCAATAACCTTTCCTAGAAAAGGAAGGTTTGATACCGGTCTGTAGTTGGTCATGCTATATAGTACCCTATACCTGGTGACAAATCCGATAAGATACAAGATAATATGAATAATCTCTCTGCCATGACCGGTAGGCACTACTAGTATTTCTATAAAAGCTGCAGAATGTCCTTTTCCTATTATAGCATATACAGGTGATCTCAGGGTATAGTATAGAACGCAGACCGCACGGCAGAGCTAGGTCACGACCCCAGCACCATAATAACACAACTCTGCCTAGTAATATAATGACACTACTGAAACACACAGTATAAAGTGAGAGTTACAGCTGGAGTACTAGACAATATATTAAAGTTATCTGACCCATTTCTGACCCCTTTCCATACAATGAGATGTTCATAAAGATTTCACGTTATATGCGACCGCGGTTGAATGAGGAAAGCAATTATTAATGAGACAGCCGGCAGGTAACAATGCAGCCTCCACGCGTCAGTCAATGGTAACCGGAGCCAGCCGACGGAAACGCGTGCTAAGACAACATTCATGGACCGCTCACAGCCACGCGCCCACTGTGTGTGCTGTTAGCGTGTGCTGGAGAGCACTTACCTGCCACAAGGTGGGCAAGAACAGGATTTGAATTATGCCTTAATGCCCCACCCAAGTCAGTGCGCACCAAGTGGCAAGGGTATAATGAGGCACCAACACCATCGCGCCTCAGCCATATTTCTCTGCGGTGGGTGGGGCACGTTGACTGTGGGGGTCATTCCCAGTTGATCATACACCGACATGCGGGGAAAGCCACCCCGCATGTCAGTGCCGCCCCCCCCTCCCCGCCGAAGTGCAAAGGCATCGCATCACACAGCGGCGATGCCTTTGCACTTCAAAAGTAGCTCCCGACCAGCGCAGCGTTAGCATGCTGGCCGCGCGCTACTCATCGCTCCCCATCACACAGCCGCCGCGGCCCTCCCCCCCCAACGGTCCGGCCACGCCTGCATTGGCCAGACCACTCCCCCTAAACGGCGGCTTAACGCCACCGTCCAGCCCCCTCCCGCCCAGCAACCACCTCTGCCTCAGAGGCGATTGCTAGGCAACAACGGCTGCCAAACGCCGGCGCAGTTCCGACCCGATCACTGCGCTGCGACAAATATGGCAGCTGATCCTCTATCCGGCCTCAGATCGGACGTTCGGATGAACGGTCACCAGATGGAGAGAAACTGCTCTATCAACAAAGATATAACTTCAGTGGGAAGTAAATTTTTCAATGTAGATGCTGTAAAAAAAATACAAAATAGATTTCAAAGGATTCTGAAATTGGCGTCATAAATTCTTCCTAATATCCATCTTTCCGCGGGACTCTAAATGTTCCAGCAAAAATATAGTTTGTGCTTTAAAACCAGATAACCCATTGCCTGGCTGTTCAGGAGCCGCCGCGGCCGCTATCACTGTACGGGAGGAGCGTGCGAAGGGGTTAAAACTGGAAACGTCTTCGCTACATGTCAGGAGCTCTTCAGGGTGAAAAAACAAAACCAAACGGAGTTAATACAGAAGCCGATAATGAGAAAGAAAGAAAATGAAATGAGGTGTAACCCAAATCTGACCCTTGTTATTTGAGACAGCAGATCAAAAGCTTCCTGCCGCAGACAGCGCCCTCCGTCCACTTTGTTGTTCATCTGAAGTGCAGTATAAACTCAACCTCCCTACCTAAAACACAAAGCGAGCAGCGCTAAGATGTATCTTATCGTTCCTCTAAACGCTGCCGTTTCCTGCGATGGTACGCGACAGTCCAAGCCTGCAAACAGGACTTACTCCTCCAGTGCAATAGAATCAGGGTGATCGGGGCCGGAGCTGACGTCAGACACCCTCCCTGAAAACGCTTGGGCACGCCTGCGTCTTTCCAGACACTCCCTGTAAACGGTCAGTTGCCACCCACAAAGGGCCTCTTCCTGTCAATCACCTTGTGAATGGATTTTTCGCACCATCCCATTACTGACCGGCGATACCCGTTGTTGTCTGACGCACGTGCGCATTGCGATGCATACGCAGTTAGGACCTGATTGCCCGCTATGCGAAAACACACAGCAGCAATCAGGTCTGAACGGCCCCCACTGTCATGTTACAGGCTGTGCTTGGAAAAAGGACAGGAGTTAATTGGTTGGTACTTTGTGTGTCTCCAATGATTGGTACATCCCCCCCCCCCCCCCCCCCCCCATGTGTTCAGTTCATTTGCTCTAGCGGAAGTGACACTAATATCATTATCAACATCATCCTTTATTTATATACTGCCAACATATTCCGAAGCGCTGTACACTCACAACATATCATTCAGGAGACATCAGCTCCTGCCCAGTGGAGCTTACAATCTATTTTCACAGCCAGAGATGCAGACACCAGAAGCTGTGGACACAGTAGGTAAACCTAGGAAGGGAAAACACAGAATCTACAAGCAGCGTCCCGAGCCGGGATCCACCCCCCGCGGGGTAGAAATACGAAACACTGCGCCTTCCAATACCTCTGGCCGGTACATAGAAAGCGTAAGCACCTGAGCCGTATTATAGGATTCAGAGACAAACACCAAATAATATCACAAAAGATTCTGCGGGATACAAAACCTGCAAGACGCAAAATTAAAGTGGAGGGACCTAAAAAAAAAAAAAATTAAAAGGTGAAACTAGCGGAAGCTGTTTGTTTAACTGGTTCCGTAGGACAGCACTGAGGCACGAGGCACTGAGTGGCCATGTCACCTGTTTATAGCAAACAGAAAGGCGGCGTCCGTATGAATAATGATTGAGGCCACGGAATGGCTGCCTGCGCCCTGACAGCGACTGCTGCTTTGGGTTTAGCTGGCGACAGTGATAGTCCTGTGTCCGCTGCACTAAGACCTAAGCTACAGCAGACTCAGTGGACGGTGCCAGTCCCAGCGCAGGCAGCATTGCCAGCTTCCGTGACGCAGGCCTTGCAGTGGGTTCTGACTGGGGCGGTAGCCGAGGCGCTCAGTGCGCAATCCCTGGGTTAGCGAGGGTAACCGACGCTCCTGGTACGTACTGGTCTGAAGGGCTGATTGTGCATGTTGTAGGGAAAATAGAGGATACGCTCCAGTGAGGTTGATGTGACTGAATGAACACGGAGTGATTGTACCGCACTGTGGAATATGTTGGTGCTAGGGTATAAAAGGTAAGTAGGTGGATCAGGCGTACAAGAGGGCAGTGTGAGGCAGGAGCCCCCCGACCAGACCACACAAGACAAACGACATGTAACAGTGTGACAAAGGGACTGGTAGCAGTCACTGGATGGCGTAAAAATCAAGTTTGGCCACATGATATGGTCCCAATTTAGTGGCTGCCGCTATCTGCGCACTTCTTCCGGCCTCCTCCCACATATCACTTCATTTAATAACAAATGTCCACAACTTTCTTTTAAAAAAACCTGACAGTTAGGAGCCGATTGGCTGGAGCACCGTGTATCATGAACAATGGCCCTAATTCAGACCTGATCGCTCGCTAGGTTTTTTTTTGCAGCGCTGCGTTCGCATAGTCCCCGCCTACAGGGGGAGTGTATTTTTGCTTTGCAAATGTGCGTTCGCATGTGTAGCAGAGCTGTACAAACAGATCTTGTGCAGTCTCTGCGCAGCACAGAACTTACTCAGCCGCTGCGATCACTTCAGCCTGTCCGGGGCCGGAATTAACATCAGGATCCCTCCCTGCAAACGCTTGGACACGCCTGCGTTTTTCCAAACACTCCCAGAAAACGGTCAGTTGACATCCACAAACGCCTCATCGCTGCACAGTGAACGAAAGCAGCTAGCGATCAACTCGGAATGACCACCCATGTGCACTGCAGGGGGGGCAAATATAACATGTGCAGAGAGAGTTAGATTTGGGTGGGTTATATTGTTTCTGTGCAGGGTAAATACTGGCTGCTTTATTATTGCACTGCAATTTAGATTTCAGTTTGAACACATCCCACCCAAATCTAACTCTCTCTGCACATGTTACATCTGCCCCTCCTGCAGTGCACATGGTTTTGCCCAACTGCTAACAAATTTGTTGCTGCGATAAACTCTGAATTAGGCCCAGAGTATTATCCAAGCATTGTGTCAGAGCTCTCTTCCCACTGTATACTCTGTATACTGTGCATCATCCAGTATTTCTCTCCGACTGTAAAAGGGGCTCACAGAATCACTCCATAGTAACGTCGCTATATATTAACTACAAGTTATGCCAGCTATGCCAATATTTATACAGCGGTGGCTCGGAGGCCGGCGTCAGTATCAGAACATCGGATACACAATGCCGCTCATGTCTCCTTCTTACATCACCATTAAATAACACAGATACTTCTCACCATCTTTGCTGGAACTCTTAACCAAGAACAATGTATCTGAATCTTGGTGATTCCCTTGACAGGGGTTTAATCAGTTTGCCAGCTTTACAATCGCTTGCGCATTAGACAGAAGCTGAATGCAGAAGGAGGGGCCGCACTGCGCAGGAGGAGGCCAGCAATTCCATCTAATCAGCCGCTGATTACACATACAGGAGGATTGCAATGTCTTCTCAACAAACAAGACAATATTATCTTTTTTAACAGAACAGAGTCAAACAAATAAAACCTTCACAGTAGGTAAAGTGCACGGGGCTTATCAGCAGGAACACGGAATTTATAGGAGAGGTCAATGTGTCTGGCATACCCCTTCTTAAGAATCATTACAGGCGTAACAGCCGGTAATACCATATTTAGACAGCAGGTGGCAGCACATAACCTTTTTCTGCTGGGATTTGCTGGAGCCTAAAGTTGTGGATTATTCTAGGGCAGGATTTCTGTACACTGTATAGTTATTATGCCAGTTTGCTACAGATATTCTGTATTATACATATCTTCCGTATACGGAATATGAAAATGTTGACGCTGCAGTTTGATCAATGGTACAGAATGATACCCCCTACACCATAAATGCCTGTGCCAGCTCGGTGATACAACCTGGGGCAATAAACGTGAGACGGTCGTGGAATACCCAGCGTTGTTTTCTTTCCTGTCACTTTTGATTCACGAGAGTATGTCACTGCTGTAATAAACGTCTGGCTCTGGCTTTGTGTGTTCGGCTGGGGCAGCCTGTACTCCGGAATTGGCGACAGAGCGCGCAGAGGGGTCTGGGAGCCAGAGGGCAGGGGACAGTGCTGGCATTAATGTGTGTACAGCAGTGACAGGGTGCTAAGGAGCAATTAAATAAATGCCATTTGTCTGCTGACATGTTTGGGAGGACGGACGCAGATCCCACCACCCTGCCCTACCTCACAAATTACCCCTCTACCCCTAACCTGTAATTACATAGTCATTTCCAGCTATTGTGTATAAACAGCCAAAACGAAACATATCCAAATCTATGGAAAAAATGCATCTAAGGACAGATTGTACATACCAATATTATAATTATATACATACAGTACACCTATCCTTGTGTATTAATGCCAATTTCCCTATAGATTGTAAGCTTGCGAGCAGGGCCCTCCTACCTCTATGACTGTTTGTTGTTACCCGGTTTTGTCTCATCATTGTGTCCAGTTGTAAAGCGCTACGGAATTTGCTGCACTATATAAGAAAAACTATTGTTAATAATAATAATAATAATAATAATAAAAAAGTATATACATATATAACAAACGCATAGAAATGCCATTGTACCCTAGCCTGAAACCTATTGAGCACAAAACTTGGAACTGGAGCGTGAATAAGAATTCTGCAGAACAAACGCTCTAAACACTGCAAGAAAATACTCAACAGAATGTAAATATAACATACAGGATATATATCACACGCCCCAAACACGGGATACATTGTAAGTACTATAACCAGTCCCTATATTTCAGCCTGCTGACATTTACCCCCCCTGCCCCCCCAAACCTATTACACATCATTCCTAATTAGATGATTAGTGCTTTGAAGGGCAGGAGGGAAGCGATTTGCATAATGTAATCATAAAAGGAACTTAAAGATACAGATTTTGCTGTTCGTTTGTACAATTATCTCCACGGCCTGGGGGGGGCCCGAGATATTAATGTGATTAAACAGTATTTCTGCATTAAACAGGCAACTGTGTGTCCTCTATTAGAGATGGGCTGGAGGCAAACGGAAAAATTAATCTTAGAAGACAATTAATTTTATTCTACATGACTGTAATAAATAACAGCTCAATCTGCGGAGAAACAATCTGCCCTGGGTGGGCGCACGTCACGAAAGCCTAAATGACACGCGGCGGTGGCTGGATTTATCCTACAATCATTGTCTAGCCCATGGAGTAACGCCGGGATTTCCAACAGTAGGGTGGAAGCTGCTCTGCTTTCACAGGCGCTGGGAACATGGATAGATAAACACATGACCCCCATATGCAGCGGTATTCCCAACAGAGAGCTGGACACCAATGTGGTGGCCTAGGCAAGATCTAAACTGATGTTCCCTCCCACCTTGGAGCAATGGCGCCCTCAGTATTCACCGATATGGCCCATGTCCAGGACCAACGCTGCACTGCCAGCCCAACGCACAGGGAATATACTTCACAAGCATTGAAAGCTCTTCACACACCTGAATGTCACAAGTATAACTGACTTGGTAAGCTTTGCTATTTCACCTTTTTGTTTTATGTTTTCATTTCACCAGTTGTAGAACTTTTGCCTTCATCAGAGAGATGAGTGTTGTGTTTTGTTTTGGGTGTATATAATTGAGGACGGAAGAGATGGTCTAACTTTGAACTAGTTATTAAGAGAATAAGAAACACTAAATAGCGAGGTTTACTTTCATGCAGAGCTGGGCAAAAAAAATAATAATTTTTTAAATAATATATATAGGATTCTATTTTTGCCATTTGTGTTAATGAAAAAAAAAAAAAAAGATTCCTGCTTATTATATTATTACTAATTCTAACATTAACAATCCAAAGTTATTAAAGCAGCAACGCAAGTTACATTTTACTAATATTTACTACATGAAAAAGTGAACTGCAACATATTATACACACTGTAACAAACCTGCCAAGCGATGAAGAAACTGAAGCCATTTACACACGATCCAGGATAATAGGCCACAGTCTAAAAGGTCCTCACTGAGCTAAAGTCTCCCAGAAACATTTATGACATATATATCGTGTAAATGCACTTCTTACAGCAGCGTTTCCATCTCTCTAGCAGCCCCGTTACGGCGCATTGTGACCACACCAAACTTTTACTTGTATAAACACAGGATTAAATAGATGAATCAATGTCCTGGAGCTCAAAGACACACAAGGAAGCTGGGTCACACAGTTTATACACAGATAACAATGATGAACAGTATATAACACAGCAAGACAGGACAGAATAAACAAACAATAACAAAAGTTCTGCAAATATATAAATTGATTTCTAGTGATTTTATTTGCAATATTCCTGGCTTTTGCAAGCCCCATCCAAGTCATTTCTCATATTAATTCCCATAAAAGTAACTACGACGAAGGGAAATTGAAGCATTAGGTCAGATGTTTGGAAAGCTCAGTGTACGGAAGGTATTTCCACTAAGCAATACATCAGAGAGTATCCAGTCCTGGGCCAAGGAATTAATCGCCTAGTCGCTCCAGGTAAGACATTCATGTATCTGCGGTACCTGTAGCATGGGAAGCAGTGTGCGGACACGTTATATGCACATTTACATACAGCCGCACGGTTGTGCTGATCCAGACTACAGTGATAAAACACAGAACATAACCAGACTACAAAAAATAAAAAATAAACTCCATTTATGATTATTGGCTCATAGTATGGATCCAAGCGCAGAACTGGTTTAAATACCTAGTAGGGAACCTCTGATAATATTTATATTCCATGGGTACTGCTGATTCTACATTGAATCAGGATGAAATATTCAATGCAAAAGTAATGTAACAGGTTACAAATAGGAGCAGACACTTCCAATCACTAATGTAAATGCATGGTGTCATGTGCAATGCTCGCTAACAAAACGCAACACTCATGTAATCACACAGCGCACTCAGGCAGAGCATTTCATGTTAAAAGCAATTAAGCGTTCTTGGACTAAAGTAGAGATGGTTGATCGAGTCATCCTCAAGCAGTCCCCAGCACATACATACATACGGGATCCGGTCTGAAGATCGACAGTGTCTAGGTCGACAATGTTTTGGTCGACAGTCACTAGGTCGACATGGATGGAAGGCCGACAGGGTTTCTAGGTCGACATGTGCTAGGTCGACAGGTCTAAAGGTCGACATGAGTTTTTAAAAAAAAAAATTCTTTTTTTTAATTTTTTCATACTTAACGATCCACGTGGACTACGATTGGAACGGTAAAGTGTGCCGAGCGAAGCGGTAGCGGAGCGAAGGCACCATGCCCGAAGCATGGCGAGCGAAGCGAGCTTTGCGAGGCGACGCGGTGCACTAATTTGGGATCCCGGTCACTCTACGAAGAAAACGACAAAAAAAATATATATATCCTCATGTCGACCTTTAGACCTGTCGACCTAGCACATGTCGACCTAGTGACTGTCGACCTAGACACTGTCGATTTGATGAACCACACCCATACATACATACATACATACATACATACATACATACATACATACATACATACATACATACATACATACATAGCCTGTATTACATATGAACACTTTAGCCAGTGACAAATCTGACAGTGCCAGGACATAAAACGTACCTATACAGAGACTAGGTGACAATAGCACCAGCAATAGGAGGTAATTCCTAAAAGCAATTGGATTTCACTTATCCCATAATTAAATAAGGGACCAGAAAAAAAAACAAATGAATGAGAATATTGTTATTTTCCTATTATCATACAACGATTGTCGGAGGAAATTCAATTTACTCTTCATTATAGAACATTTCTAAATATAATTCTTAGGGCTCAGACAGACATTAGTGCACAAATCTGAGTTGTAATGATAATGAGGGAGATGTACGAAGCCGTGGAGAGTGATAAAGTGGTGAGAGATAAACTACCAACCAATCAGCTCCTAACTGCCATGTTGCAGAGTTTGAAAAATCAGTTAAGAGCTGATTGACTGGTACTTTATCTCTCTCCAAGACTTAGTACATCAGCCCCAATGAATCAAACAAGCAGAGTTTAAAATATAAAAAGGGAAGGATGACTGATCCTTACCATAAATCTGCCAGTCCTTGGACTCCGGTCTTGTAACAAGACAGGTGAAAATGGGTATGGATACATTACCTAATCCCTACTTTCATGGGGGTTATCCACTTTTAGTATTATTGGATCCCTACATTTAGGCGGGTGGTCTTCAGGATGCCGACTGTCGGGATCCCGGCGCACAGTATACCGCCGCTGGAATCCCGACAGCCGGCATACCGACAGTTTTTCTCCCTCGTGGGGGTCCACGACCCCCCTGAAGGGGGAGTAAATAGCCCACCGTGCCCACAGCGTGGCGAGCTTAGCGAGCCCGCAAGGGGCTTATTTGCACTCGCCACGCTGTCGGTATGCCGGCGGTCGGTATGCCGGCAGTCGGGTTCTGGCGCCGGTATGCTGGTCGCCGGGAGCCCGGCCGCCGGCATACCATACCACATCCATTTAGGCTGGTAAATGCCCTTATTACTGTACAGCGAATGCAGCTGACTGGAACCCATGCATTAGAGCACAAGGCTGGGCCCTGGGGTTAGTAGGCAGGGAGAAGAGGATGGAACCCATGCATTAGAGCACAAGGCTGGGCCCTGGGGTGAGGAGACAGGGAGAAGAGGATGGAACCCATGCATTAAAGCACAAGGCTGGGCCCCTGGGATTAGAAGACAGGGAGAAGAGGATGGAACCCATGCATTAGAGCACAAGGCTGGGCCCCTGGGGTGAGGAGACAGGGAGAAGAGGATGGAACCCATGCATTAAAGCACAAGGCTGGGCCCCTGGGATTAGAAGACAGGGAGAAGAGGATGGAACCCATGCATTAAAGCACAAGGCTGGGCCCCTGGGGTGAGGAGACAGGGAGAAGAGGATGGAACCCATGCATTAGAGCACAAGCCTGGGCCCCTGGGGTGAGGAGACAGGGAGAAGAGGATGGAACCCATGCATTAGAGCACAAGGCTGGGCCCTGGGGTGAGGAGACAGGGAGAAGAGGATGGAACCCATGCATTAAAGCACAAGGCTGGGCCCCTGGGATTAGAAGACAGGGAGAAGAGGATGGAACCCATGCATTAGAGCACAAGGTTGGGCCCCTGGGGTGAGGAGACAGGGAGAAGAGGATGGAACCCATGCATTAGAGCACAAGGCTGGGCCCCTGGGATTAGAAGACAGGGAGAAGAGGATGGAACCCATGCATTAAAGCACAAGGCTGGCCCCTGGGGTGAGGAGACAGGGAGAAGAGGATGGAACCCATGCATTAGAGCACAAGCCTGGGCCCT
Organism: Pseudophryne corroboree; assembly: GCF_028390025.1. Lineage (NCBI taxonomy): Eukaryota > Metazoa > Chordata > Amphibia > Anura > Myobatrachidae > Pseudophryne > Pseudophryne corroboree. Next base: position 479,696,285 of record NC_086451.1, read on the forward strand.
GCGGTGAGGAGACAGAGAGAAGAGGATGGAACCCATGCATTACAGCACAAGGCTGGGCCCTCGGGTGAGGAGACAGGGAGAAGAGGATGGAACCCATGCATTAGAGCACAAGGCTGGGTCCCTGGGGTGAGGAGACAGGGGGAAGAGGATGGAACCCATGCATTAAAGCACAAGGCTGGCCCCTGTGGTGAGGAGACAGGGAGAAGAGGATGGAACCTATGCATTAGAGCACAAGGCTGGGCCCTGGGGTTAGGAGACAGGGAGAAGAGGATGGAACCCATGCATTAAAGCACAAGGCTGGGCCCTGGGGTGAGGAGTCAGAGAGAAGAGGATGGAACCTATGCATTAGAGCACAAGGCTGGGCCCTGGGGTTAGGAGAAAGAGAGAAGAGGATGGAACCCATGTATTAGAGCACAAGGCTGGGCCCTGGGGTTAGGAGACAGGGAGAAGAGGATGGAACCCATGCATTAAAGCACAAGGCTGGGCCCCTGGGGTGAGGAGACATGGGGAAGAGGATGGAACCCATGCATTAGAGCACAAGGCTGGCCCCTGGGGTGAGGAGACAGGGAGAAGAGGATGGAACCCATGCATTAGAGCACAAGGCTGGGCCCTGGGGTGAGGAGACAGGGAGAAGAGGATGGAACCCATGCATTAAAGCACAAGGCTGGGCCCCTGGGGTGAGGAGACAGGGGGAAGAGGAGGTACAGGCCGTACGATGAAAGACGTAATGAGGTGGCAGCAGAACCGGTCACTATGTACCTACTGTGGGCGCTGTGCAGAAGCCACATAACAGAGTACCTACCTACACTTTGCCATCGTTACCAGAGATGCAATCTTTCGTCAGTGCTACCTACAGATATAGCCAAGCTCATCTTTGCTGCAATACGGCTTGCTGCATGGCGCACCAGGCTGTGACTACTTGCAGCTGAATGGAATTAATTGAGTGATCGCTGGTTGTGAATAGTCACAGCTGTCACACCATGCAGCATCGCAGTAAGATGAGCATCGCTACATCTGTGCCCCTCACTCTACGGAACACTGCTCCATAAAAACGGAGGAAAAATGGACACATGTAGGCGACTAAAGCTGGGTACACAGCTGGCCGATGGGTTGGCCGTTATGTTGATTGGCAGACCTATCTAATGATTGGTAAGTGCACACACACTTGCCAATCGTCCGCCCGATGTGTCATGCCCGACATCATAACTGGACGGGCATATAAATAGGTCACTGGCGGTCCATGCAGGAACTGTATCGACCGCCCGTACACACAGCCAGATGCGTCGATATATATCAGCCAATACCTGTGCTGCAGTGCCGACACTATATGTGTAAACGACGATGTTCACAGACCTATTGGGGGGTACACACCTGCCGACGGGCTCACGATATATTGGGCGTTCGAGTCTAGCATCTCATCCGGCACCATCAGCGGAATTAATAACTGGCAATGTAGCCAAGTTCTTTTCCTGCTAGATTGTAAGCTCTTGCAATCAGAGACTCCCCCCTCCCCACTTATTCTGACTACCTTGAAAAATCCCTGTTATCGAAATGCTTCTCAGCCCACTATACAGAGCTGCGGAAACCAGGACAACCTTCCACAATGACCACGGTTATGCTACGGAGAGATGCAGAGCAGCTCAACGCACTTGGACTGTATCTTATACTAGGACATAATTGGTGGAAAAGCAGAGAGCGAAGGTAGGGAAGTAAAGTAACCCTTTAATATCTTGAGACAACTATTCAGCCAATCACAGCAAAGCATTTCTGTTGCCACGGCAGCAGCCAAAGCCAGCTTGTGTCCTGCATTAGATACTGTATCCTCAATCCTTCCATACGCAGCACCGGCGACGGGCGCATGTCTTTAGTGGTATAATCCAGAGACTACGGATATGCAATATACTCCCTGCACTCTGCAGGTGTATTTACAGCAAACTGTCCAGACCCTGAGAGGATAAACCGTCTTATTCTAGTCTGTCATCACAAAGATGGAACACGTGGCATTCTTAAAACATCATAATTACACATTGGAATAAAAAAATTTACAGTAATTAAGAACGTATCTGAAAATACTGCATGTGGCTGGCGTCATTTGTGGCAAATTTACTAAACGGCCAACAACATAACTGCATGTTTTTTACATTTTTATGGGTTTCCGTGAAACCGACAACTTCTGCAAGTAAATATTTCTCCAAGGTTTGATATCTCTCCCAGACCCAGTTAGTGACTAGAAATTGAAAAAAATAAGGATTTACTAACGCGCAGAGGGACAGAATGAGGGTTTACTGACGTGCAGAGGGACGGAATACTGCAGAATGGCAGTGCCAAACAACAATGCATGCAATGTTAGCAATTGGATGATGGAAATAGGATTTGGGACCATTTCCTTTGAACTATCTCCTGTTATGCCCGTCTTCCCTGTCTGCAACCTTGTAGCTGGTGAAACTAGATTATATAATGTATAACTGACATTATCCTTCTGTAGAACGCACACTCTCGCCATCCCTAAATCAGGCTTAGATTGCCTGGGGCTTTACAGCTGTTGTTGAACTACAAGTCCCAGCAATGAATAAAATCTATACCATGGAATTACCTGCCAGAGTACAGCGCACTGCGTCATTTATTACATACCCCAGGATTACTTTACGTGAAATAAAATCCTGCATAACCGGCTATTCTTCCATAAATGCAAGCCCATGTTTCACCCCAGCTGTGCCGACGTTACAGCACCTCCTCCTGCAATGGTAAGTTGGTCCTGGGGTCATTAAATTACCATGTCCATATATTAAACATGGACAAGCAACGCCTTTTCCCACTGGTATAAATGTAAATTATTTATTCCGCATTGAAGTAACAACACAACTGGTGGGATCCGTAACTTAGATACCTCTTGCCGACATGAATTATAAATGCTTACAAAACATCACTACGCAAATCAATAGATTATAAGCTCTTCCTCTCACCCAGTTTCTCCTTCCAGATTGCAAGGACTGGTAAGCAGACTCTCCCCTGTGGCTGTATGGGTCTGTGGCTGGTTCCCCACAAAAGCACACAACTCTGCTATGCAATATGTTGGAGCAATCTGACTACACAACAGTAACTATACATTGTATGCCAAGGAGCAAGGGAAGACGTGCACTTATTGCCATCAATAGGAATGACCACCAAAATCTAGGTGCAGCCATTGTTTTAGTATAATGTCCGCCTGGCGTCGGGATTTGCGCACAGAAAGGCAAACACTGCCTGCGCAGCCGCGTCACCGTTATACCGATGCCTGTCCTGTTTCATGCTCTCTCTGCTTTCCCCCATCCAGCAAAAGGCTCCATCACCACCGTTTACTATGTAACAAAGTATTAACGCTGGCGTGTAATGATTATACCGCAGCTTGTCGCCATCCCCATAGATCTCTATGGTGACCGGACAGTAAAAGACTTACTAGGGCAAATAAGGTCCAGCGAAGCTGTTGCGGTGTTGCTGTATCCCCCGCCACGGAAATTTACTGTGCGCACGCATTAGGCATCCGGCGAAAGATCAATAATTATCGCAGAGCCCCGGCATGGTTAATAGTGGCGGTATTTCATTATGCAACTGATGCAATATACTGTAATATAGAAAGATACCAATGCCCGCTACCCACCAAGTATAAATAAGCACCTTATACCGAGAACTGCATTCAGCAGACACAAGAGAAGTGGCACTGTGCCGATATAAATACAGAGAGAACAGTTGACCTTTAGAATTGTATCCAAGTAATACTGTGCAGGTATAGGTACTGTGTATTAAATAGACAATTCTCAGTATCGGTCACAAAGAACCATATATGCGTAGCGTGCTAATTCCGGTGTACATCTGGCAGAAGTGGCGCTGTGCGGCCTCTAAGACAAGCTGGGGTGGCCCAGGGGATTGGATTAGGAACGAAAAAATAAAATATTTTATTATTATTATTATTATTATTATTATTAAAGACAGGAAAAAGACAAAGGAACCCAGAGTTCCCCTCTGTATAAAACTATTTTACACGTGGCCGGTAATACGTAGCTTGCGCTTGTAGGGCTTCTGTTAATCCAATGCAACTTTTATACAGGCCCATAAACAGCGCAGTGGAAAAGACAAGCACAGATGTTCACCTCTAATGCAATTTCCATTCAATTTCCTAAGTGCGGTCCCTGTGTGCAAACTAGCTTAACGTTATGTTTAGCTTGCAAATTCTTTTAATAAATAATGAATGCAATAAAATGGAGAGATCAATGACAAGCTGAGAAAATCATAAAAGGGCCCTTTATTCTGGCTGCTGCCGCTGGTTTCAAAACCTTAATCCGGAGACAAATCAATACGATTTTTCTCTCTCCCAGTCTTTCTCCGCCTGTCACAAGAGTGGCAGATAACCGGAGTGTAGCCTCTGAGAGCAGATACCTGATATCTGTCACCTGATCGGGCCAGAGACACCGCTGGGCGCTGCGCTGGGATTTAACTCTTCGCGGGGATGCAATACAGAAACACACCGCAGTTTGAAGCTGTCACAACCCAGAGATAATGCGTTCAATATGGTACCACACCGGGGGGAGTCCTGTCAGTACACGCTATTCTCAGCATCGCATGATCTGCAGGTGTAAGTCCGGGTTTATTCAGGGGGGAAATGCTAATACGATGGTTCTGTTCCGTAGTCAGGTGATTTATTTGGGTGCAACCCCCGCTCAGACAGGGATACCTGCCACAACCGCCACCAGGCAATGCGACCATATATAAATAATTGAGGAGGATGATATTATCAGCAAAGACACAACAACAGTTTCAGAAACTTTCCACGCACATACACACACACAGGAACGTAAGATCATAACCAAAGCCACTTTACAGTCTTTTCTTGTACTGGGAAAAACCACATCACTATAAGTATCCCATAGGTCGAGGAGGAACCCCAACATGAACACCCCCAGCCAGAGAGAGCGCCCATCAACTTATTTCTCTGCTAGAAAACATTCTGTTTCCATGCAGCACTAAATGTAATCCTACATGCAACTCGAAATGCCATTATACATTTTGTCATCAATGCAGCACTAAATGCCACCTTACATGTTCTCATCTATGCAGCACTAAACGCCACCCTGCACTTTCCCACCCGTGCAGCACTAAATGCCACCTTACAAGTTCTCACATGTGCAGCACTAAACAACACTCTATGGGGGTCATTACGAGTTGATCGCTCGCTAGCTAGTTTTAGCAGCCATGCAATGCTATGCCGCCACCCACTGGGAGTGTATTTTAGTTTAGCAGAAGTGCGAACGGTTGTATCGCAGAGCGCCTGCCAAAAAATGTTGTGTAGTTTCAGTGTAGCTCAAAACCTACTCAGTGCTTGCGATCACTTCAGACTATTCAGTTCCGGGTTTGACGTTACACACCCGCCCAGCATTCGCCCAGCCACGCCTGCATTTTCCCTGGCACGCCTGTGTTTTTCTGAACACTCCCTGAAAACGGTCAGTTGCCACCCAGAAACACCCACTTTATGTCAATCACTCTGTGGCAAGCAGTGCGACTGAAATGCATCGCTAGACCCTGTGTGAAACGACATCGTTCGTTGTGCCCGTACATCGCGTGTGCGCAGAACTACCGTTTTTTAGCATGATCGCTGCACTGCAAACAAATGCAGCTAGCGATCAACTCCGAATAACCACCTATATGTTTCATATATACGCATACCTTCCAACATTGGAGAGCCTGTTGTTGGATGCAAACTGACAGCACAAAAAGGGTAGTGCCATGGGCTTGTATCATGCCCCCATTTCCCGACACCTTGGGGGCATGCCCAGCGCTTTCTGAGCTTCCAGCCTGCCCCCAGCACTATGCAGAGCAGCAGGTGAGATAAATCCCTCTAACCATCCCACACCCCCTAGTGGGACGGCAGGTCAGTGCCCCAAAAGGGGGACTGTCCCACACAACTCTGCATAGCCCGTTGCTCCGTCAACACACCTTCCATACAGTTTACGTACAAGCCAACACATCATTACCACAAGCTGAGGTGTGACGGAAGATGCGTACGACTCAATTGCTCCTAGTTGCGTACGCTCGAATCTAGTGCATTGTCACTGCAGAAACAAGCAGCATCTATCCGCAATAACAACTCACGTTCAACTTTGGGTCAGCCCCTAAAGTTCTAGCAGCTGTCTGCGGTGTTCTATAGGAAAGTATTCGAGATAAGACGGGAAGTGTGAGGTGCACTTGAAAAAACAAAAAATTTCAAGCTCACAAGTAGGTAGGTTGGAAGAAAGTCTAACATATGATCATCGGTAGTGGTTGTGAAGTACAGAGGGAAAATAGAGAGCATGGGCCCTCATTCCGAGTCGTTCGCTCTGTATTTTTCTTCGCATCGCAGCGTTTTTCTGCTTAGTACGCATGCGCAATGTTCGCACTGCGACTGCGCCAAGTAATTTTGCTATGAGGATAGTATTTTTACTCACGGCTTTTTCTTCGTTCCGGCGATCCTAGTGTGATTGACAGGAAATGGGTGTTACTGGGTGGAAACACTGCGTTTTATGGGCGTGTGGATAAAAACGCTACCGTTTCCGGAAAAAACGCGGGAGTGGCTGGAGAAACGGAGGAGTGTCTGGGCGAACGCTGGGTGTGTTTGTGACGTCAAACCAGGAACGACAAGCACTGAACTGATCGCAGATGCCGAGTAAGGTTGAAGCTACTCAGAAACTGCTAAGTAGTTTGTAATCGCAATATTGCGAATACATCGTTCGCAATTTTAAGAAGCTAAGATTCACTCCCAGTAGGCGGCGGCTTAGCGTGTGTAACTCTGCTAAAATCGCCTTGCAAGCGAACTCGGAATGAGGGCCATGGTTTCAGGAATATTTCATTTGTATTTGTGACTGTTCCATGTATTTTACTTTTATTTATTTTATCTTTTGTTCCCCTTTCTAACAAGTTTTCAGATTCACAATTCTGGGCTGTTAGAGAAAACAAAGAGATCGGTGCGTGGAGTCTCCTGAAGAATGGAAACTGGAATTATGTGCGTCTAATGTTTAATCTAGGAACTGCAGGCTTAAACAAACCTTACATTTCTATTAATTAAAACAATACCAGCTATAAATCAGCGGCTGGGAGCAATAAGCGACCGTCCAAACTCTTTATACAGGTCTGTACCCAGGGGGGATGTTTTTGTTTCAAGATTTAGTCCATTCATGGAGGTCGGGAGAGGGAACTGAATCGGGGGGGAAGAAAAAAAACGTAATCTCAGCTAAAATCAGCAAATTAAAAGACAAGCGAGGTCCTTCCAGCTGCAAACGTGAATAGGATCAGCCTGGCCCGTATGTGAATAGTACAAACTGCTCCGCCAGTAACATTTGGTTTTATGCTTTATTAAATTAAGGCTGGATATTGTGTTTTTGTCTTTACTGATTTCGGAGGATAAAGGCAAATTTGCACCTGTCACCCTGAGGGAGGTGGTAGCGGCAGCGAATATAGTACGCTGCCTGAAACTAACAACATTTTATTCAACATTACTTTTACCAAGCGCAGGCTTAAAACTGAATACGGTTATTATCAGTGTGTCCCATACTGTACGTCCAGCAGATTAGATTGTAAGCACACGTGCACGCTCTCCTTGCCACAACTCACGGTTGGCCAACAGTAGACGGAAGGGGATAATGCAGACGTCTAAGTAAAGGGGCGTAAATTAGTTAAAAGAGACGTGCCTGGGAAAATTGCGTATATTCGCATTTATGCAGAGCTGTACGCCTCTAGATGCCACCTCCCCTGCATCGGCAGCGCATGCAGCCGGTCTACTACACACCGTCATCATCATCATTAGTTTACACTAGCACCATACTAGGTACAGAATAAATGCTTCCGAACAGGGTTATATACTGGTCTGCCTGTGCCACATCTCCAGGGGGGGGGGAAGAAAAACACACACCTGCACACACCTAAGCTCCCGCCTGCCGCCCAGGAACAGCATAAATGGGTCACTGCAAAGTTGACAATGCAGCAATAGGGTCATTCTAAGCGGTATTTTTACCAAGGTGGGAGATTTTCAGAAGTGGAGATGTTTCCCGTAGCAACCAAATCAGATTCCACTTAACATTTATCTAGCTGCTTCTAGAAGATAACAGATTTAATCTGATTGGTTCCCACGGGCAACATTTCCACATTACCAGTGCCCCTGGTTTATACTATCACAACTGGCATAACACATGGTAATAGTACTACAGCTGCCCTATTACTGGGCATTCCCAGTGCCCCTGGTTTATACCATCACAACTGGCATAACACATGGTAATAGTACTACAGCTGCCCTATTACTGGGCATTGCCAGTGCCCCTGGTTTATACCATCACCACTGGCATAACGCATGGTAATAGTACTACAGCTGCCCTATTACTGGGCATTCCCAGTGCCCCTGGTTTATACCATCACAACTGGCATAACACATGGTAATAGTACTACAGCTGCCCTATTACTGGGCATTACCAGTGTCCCTGGTTTATACCATCACCACTGGCATAACGCATGGTAATAGTACTACAGCTGCCCTATTACTGGGCATTACCAGTGCCCCTGGTTTATACCATCACCACTGGCATAATGCATGGTAATAGTACTACAGCTGCCCTATTACTGGGTATTACTAGCATAGCTGGCACATTATTGGGCATTAAGACCAGAGCTGATAGATAACTGCCCAATTCTACCACATCTGCCATACGGCATTACAAAGGGCAGTATTACTGCACTTTACACATTAAAGGACCATTGCCGAACGTGCCGCTGGACTTCGCTGATTGTGCCACACACTCATCACTGCTGCCGCTGTCTTGTGTATCACAGCCGTGAGGGTTCTCAACCATATTCCTGCTGCCGCACAACAGTGAGGACCCCAATCGCCTTCAGGGGAAATAGGAATAAAACCTCAAATATAGTTTTGATTAACATCTAATTTTTTATGGGAATAAAAGCTTAACGGAGCCCAAGAGCGAATGCATGGCCCAGAAATCTAGTAGGGTGCCCACCACTGCCCAGGACATGGCAGGGTACTAGAAAGTACCAAATACAACAATTTATTTCCTTACCAAGCTCCCGGGAACAAGCAGATTTTAGCATAAAATTACGTAAAGTTCTCCTGCTATGATTGAGTCTTCTTGTACGAATTCACATGAGTGTTGCGTAACATGGAGTACAGTGATTATAACACAAGTGCGGTGATTATAACAGCGCCCTGTGCTCTTAGTGACTGGCAGAGCCTGGCGTTACCCGGTGCATTATCCCAGATACACATATACCCGCACGTCATGCAGCAATCGTTCTACCACCACCTGGCTGTGCTCATTGCTACTGAATGTGTTTTCCCACTCACAAACGTTATTCTTATCCGAGAAAGAAAAGGGCAATTTGCAGATAAATCTGTGTCTATTGTTGGGGGTCCCCGGGGAATTGCGGAGCGCTAAGCTGGATATACACAAATACAGTTTCCTCGTAGAACGCTTACATACTGCTGTAATGCCATAAAGAGAGCTAAAAGCTGATTGGGAACGAACGGCAGGGAACATGTAAAGAAGATATTTTATGCATGTACAGGAAAACCTAACGATCCCGTTGTGGAATACTGGATATTGCAGCTAATTTGTGAGGATGCACTGAACTAAAACAACGTTCTAGGTAAACATGCGGCAGGGTTTCTCATAGAACACTTTTCCTCAAACATCTACGAGTTGCTCTATTGCATTTCTCTGTAACGTAACAGGGTAAGTGTTGTAACATTCTAATCTATTATAGACTATAAAATACTTTTCACAATCGGTCTACCAGAACTGGGCTTATTAACCCTTTGCGGCCCAGGACGCGGATTAAATCTGAGTGTCAGCTTCACGCCCAAGATCTGCTTTGCTTTTACGGTTGCCTAGAAATTTTCGTGTGTCGACTAGAACATAAAAGTTTAGCAAAAAAAAAAAAAAGAGTGATGTAAGAGAGGATTTCTGGAATTGACTCGGAAGGTAAGAGCCCCATAACAGTATGATCTCATGCATTTTATCAAACATATGCTCTTTCCATTCTCCAAGGCCCAGATCCTTCCTCCTGCACCCCAAGAGATTGATAGGTGACATTTAGCAAGAGCCATAATCCTTCATTACCCTCCTCTGTCATTTTCATTACAATCCAATGTTAATGTGAAAAATGCTTCACCAAACTCACTATTTCCAATTGATTTTTTTCCTTTTGCAAATAATTACTCGCTCAATACTAAAGCGGACAACGCAGGCTCCGGATTACATTACCAGCCCCATCCCCCACTCTGCTTCAAGCTGTTCTATTACTAACATGGAATACAGTCGGTAAAATTGAGCGTTCGGATCCCAAACCTAGTTTATTTAGATTTAACAAGGCGCATTAGAAGTAGAGGACGCTGGCGCTTTAACGCGCTCCCACCTCTTTGGTGATTGCTGACAGTGTGTATAGGACATTAATGCATCTGTCATGATAACAAGCTAAGAATAACATCGAGACATCAAACCGAGAGTAGAATCTATCTGAAGTGATTCATTCAGATCTGTCTCATTGATTTATTAAACACAGGGCAACATCTGCAGTCTCACACAGCCGCCTGCCGAAATTAATGCAGGATCAATTCAAATGGAAAAAAAAAAAAAAAGTGCAACGGGAGATAAATCAAAACACCATTTGCATGCAGCGCCACAATCAGGCTTATTGGGTGCAAATGGTCCCTTCCCCTCCTACCGCAAATGATCCGGAACATTATTTTATCTCCCCAGAACGGCGTGATTGGGAGCAAGAGAGATTTGTGCAGGGTCAGGCGCTGAAAATAGGAGAATGGGAGACCTAGGGGAGGAAATAAAATATAAAAATAACTGCTCATGAATAACCTTTTGAATATGCAACAGGAACACAACATTAATGTGCAATCCTCCCTCTGGCCGAGACTGTGGCTCCGGCCACACGAGTATAGATCACAGACAGTGATATTATATAACTGGTAGGAATATATACAGTATATAGTGCATAGAGACGGGACTGGAATATCGGTCACCTCAGGAATCTCCCTCATCGCTGGGTTAAATTAAAAAGGATAAAGCTCTGATATTGCTCAGCCCAAAAAAATGTTTAAATAAAAAAATAAAAATAATAATAATTACTATTATTATTATTAGATATTGAGAATACTAAAGATAAGGCCAGTAAAACACTGTAAACACAATTGTTACAGAAATGCGCAACCAGTAGTTATTTATCTTTCTATATTACAGAGCGAGAGATGATAATACAGGTATATACTGTATTCCTGTAACTAATGCAGAATCTGTATAAACAGCTCTGACGTCATCACAAAGCATTCATCAGGTGCGCATGTAAAATGATCCCGGATATTAGAAGTCACCGCGGATTTCTGGGACCTGTAGCAGAGACTGGTGCTATTATACAGTTGCAGAGGTCACCAGTGACTAGTACCCAGGTAGGGAGTGTATTATCCCATATATAGTAACAGGTCAGAGCAATCTACCATCATTTATTATTTATTTATTAACAGTTTCTTATGTAGCGGAGCATATTCCGTTGCACTTTATAATTAGAACAACCGTAATAGAACAAAACAGACAGAGGTAGGAAGGCCCTGCTCGCAAGCTTACAACCTATACCATGAGCCAACACAAACATGTAGGCCAGGGATAAAAAATACTGTATCGTCGCTTGTACCACGCTATGGAATAGGTTTGCCTCTTTATCAATAAACAATGGCACCTCCGACAATGTGATCAGTATTTTTTTTTCAAGACTATCAGAAGATAAAGCAAACAATCGCATAGAAGTTTTATTATATTTGAGTTGGTCACTAAGAGCTTTGTTGCACAAAAATTCATCTAATTCAATTATAACAAAAATAAAAAAATAATTATAAATATAAAAAGGAGTGATTAATTAATCAAGGTGGACCCCATTGTGCATATTATGCAAGGGGAGGGCCTAGGGCCAAAAGGTAAGAGGTCGTTTGGTCATCTCACCAGCAGTGAGAACGGGCGAGGCTTAGACTGTGCAACGAGAATCATTTCATCAACAGATTTAATCCTTTTACACGCCATTAATTTCACCTAATCTCCTCTGACTTGTTCCTCTCCGCATACACACACACCAGGCAGCTGTAACGACACAATGTTCATTACTCACAGAGATATATCTATCCTCTCACCCTTACTGCAAAGGCCAGCATCCCCCTGGTGTAAGGAAGCCTTGCATGGGCACATAAGATGGGGCACCAGGAAGACAACCATGGGAGGGGGGGAGAGAAGTGTCCATTAGCTTCTAATAATTACAATCCTGGCATCGTCCCTCTAACAAGAGGCGACGCATTACTGTTTGGCTGCGTTCAGCAGACGCGGTGTCTGGACCTTGCGTGGAATAAAATATTGTCTTTATTTACAGACCTAATTAATTTCTATGAGTCTGTGTGTTTTCTAATCAGCCCAGTCGCATAAAATATATCTCTGGACGAGTAAATCAGAGGGACGAGCCAATGGGAACATGTGTTCAGTGCAGAGCGATTCTGGTTTTGGACATTGTATCATCGATTGAACTTGTCAGCCTCTAGAAAGTACACCGGGAAATGCTGCGTTTAACTCAGATGCAGCTTGCGACGGCAGCGTGGGGGAAACGCAGGTACTCCCAGCTGCTAAATCTTCATTACCGGCCCCAAACGGACTGGATGGAAACACAAAAAACAGTTTAAGGAAAGTTGTTTCGATCCCCCCCCCCCCCCCTCCCCAATTAGCACCACTTGTCCTGTGTCCAAATTTATAGAGCAATAAAGTTTCTGAAGAGGTTTTGAAGCTGGAGAGGCTGTTACATTGGTCGCTACCGCAATCAGTCTGAACAATCTTTATCGACAAACTTTTTCAGTCACAAAATTGACAAGACCGGTAGAGACGGTTTGATAAAAGTATTATTCCAGCAAAGTCTGTAGTGAAAGGACTGCACCAGGATTGAACAGAAAACTCTCAATATTCAGTATAAAACAGTCTCCTGCTTCTGTGCTAACTGCGCAACCACAATCTCTCCCAACGCCTGAAAAATAATAATCTGCAGATAAAGCTGTTTGAAGGGTGTACATTTCTAAGTGATTAAAATCTCAGAACTTTGTACAATGCAAGAAACTAGGCAAAACTTATCACAGCAATGAAAGTATATAATTTATAAAAAATAAATGTTAAAGAAAAAGGTTGGTATATAAAAATACTGCAAGTCACATACATTACTCATTAGAATACCATAGTCAGTCAACAGCCAAACCGCCCTCCGCAAACTCCATCTTACAGTCTCACTGTGCCAACAGAGAAATTGCGGCTTTTAACCTTTATATTTTTAATTATTTTCAAAAACAGACATTTTTACGATTACTTATATTGTTTGCGACGATGTTAAATTGAATTGCCATTTTAATGCAGCATCTTTATGGCATCCACCAGTTTTCAGGGTTTCCCACCTGATCTTAAGGCTGCTAACGTCTAAGTTATACTGATGGAAATTCCTAATTAGGCATAGAGCGTTGCTAGGAGCAACAGGCTCCAAGGCTGCGGACTGCAGGAGTGGAGGTCTTGCGGTGACTGCCCCATTCCCTGCTATCTCAGGCATTCCACTATTGTCCCTGCTGAGAAGTTTGGTGGAATATCCCCCTCGGCTGGCGAATGCACGGAGCAGACAGCATGGGGTCACCCACACAGGCCCAGCCAGGGTCTGCCCCTGATCTCCCTGACAGACCATTTATCCACGGAACAGCGTGTGTCAGGCACATAAAGCCTCACTAGCGTGTGCAGGAAGGTGTACTGCACCCAGAGAGCACAATTACACACTGACATTCTCATTGAAATCAGCTCCTTAATATATTGCATTTATTTGTGCTTAAAATGTCAAGAGCAAAACAAAAAAAAGGACTCAGATACCACATTCTGCAACAGGTATAGAAACAAATACTGCAAAGTATAATAAATATCTATCTACACTGCAACAGCTGAAACTACACAGATACAAAAAGCGTTTCATTTACAGTCTTTAGGAAAGAAACATTTTCCATGAAGCAATTTAAGAAATTAAATATCCAAATACTTAGAGCTCTACAGAAAGCGCAAAATGCATTTAATGGTTTATACAGGTATTTGTGATCATTGCTAAATAAATGTACAGTACAGGTTGTGATGGCCTGACTCTAGTATAAAACACGGTAGGGAGTCCTATAATGGACCACAAAGTTGTGGTCCACCGTTGACTGCAGTGACCACGTTTATTTTATATATATATATATATATACCAACTAGGACAAATGAGGCGGCACTCAGAGTCTTCAAACAAGTGAAAAATTGTAATGGTGCTTCAACGTTTCGGGGTCTCCCCCTTCGTCAGGAATAATGCAGTGCAAAATACAATGTGTTTAAATAGAACTTACCCTCCTTCAGGAACATCCCATCCAGCGTGCATCCGTGGCCGCGCCATCCCGGCGCCCAGCCCGCCGTCCTCAGCGTCTCAGCGGAAGTGACGCGTCGGCGCCTGGAGGCGCGTCCACGGGCCCGCTGCCTAGCAACAGAGAGGGATGTAAACACCCATTAGTGATACAGGGACGTGAACTTTGCTTTGAGTCACTGTTCCCGTGTCTATACAATTATCATACAACGAAGATAAAAATTAGTGTGCTCTCTTAAAATAGTGCTAGACAATAAAACATTAATAACATGTGCATATACACAACTTTTTTTAAAAAATTTCAGGCAATTAGTGAAAAACACAAAGTGACAGTTAATAATACACAACACAATATCTCATTGACATGCCCAGATGAAACCACCCTTTTGACTCCACCATACTCTATTCATATTTATACTAATGGTGCCGACACTGAGCATGGAGTTTTACAGATATCCTGCGCAAATTTTAAATTTTATGTTTTATGTCATCCTGCTAACTATAGACACAGGAACAGCTATCCTGTCTTAGATAAAGTTAATAAGCCCCAGATTGTCATTTAACCCATCAGGTCTAAGTGTGTTTAACCTATGGATCCATCTAGACTCTAGTTGTAGGAGTTTTTTTCCCCTATTACCTCCTCGCATAGACTCAGGCACATGGTCTATGATTCTGTGTTTAAAGGTAGCCATGGTATGTCTGTGTTCGACAAAGTGTTTTGCTACGGGTTGGTCCCCCTTGCCTGATGCCAAAGCATTCCGGATGGCCAACCTATGCTGTGCCATCCTGATTTTAAATTGGCATTCAGTCTTGCCAATGTAGTATCTGCCACACGGGCAGATGATGGCGTATACTACAAATTTGGTAGTGCAGGTTAATGGCCATTTAATGGGGAATTTTTTACCTGTACAGGGATGTGTTATACTATCTCCTACCGACATATGCGAGCAAGTTGTACACCCTGTACATTTGAAGCAACCGTTTTTACGTTGCAAGAAATGCTTTGATGTTTCTTTAAATTTTGCCATGTCTGTTTTAACTATCATGTCCTTAATGCTCCTTCCTCTCATGAAGCTAGGCATGACTCTCAGATGGCGAAACATTGGTAGATCGGGATCTGTAACTACTAGTGGCCATAGTTTCTTTACCTGCTTTTGTGTATGGTTACTGTGTGCATTGAAGTCACACACCCAGGGTATGACATCGCCCAATTTTTTTGCTCTCTTTGGTATCAGGCTTTCAATTCTATTCTTACTTAAGGCTTTTTTTCTAGCCTGTGCCAATAATTGCCGGGGGTAACCTCTGGCAAGCAGTCTAGATTCCATTTCGTCTAGTTGCTTGTCCCTCTCAGCTATATTGCTGTTAATTCTACACACTCTCAAAAGTTGAGAGTAAGGCACACTCCTAACAGTGGATAATGGATGGCAACTGTCGTATCTAAGGATGGTGTTACGATCAGTTGGTTTTTTGTAGAGAGATGTCACCACTGTGCCATCCTGTAGGCAAATCCTCAAATCTAAGAAGCATATGTCGCTGCGGCTACTGCTCAGTGTTAATTTAATTGGGCTATCGGTGGCATTGTGTGTTTCAACGATCTCTTGTAAATCAGCTACCTCACCGAGCCACATTAAAAACAAATCGTCTATGTACCTGTAGTATTGAAACAACCTACTAGATACCAGGCTATTGGTGAAGAACAAATTGCGTTCCACCTCCCACATATATGCATTGGCGAACGAGGGTGCCACGGAAGACCCCATGGCACACCCCGTCTGCTGCCTGTAGAACTGGCCATCAAAACTAAAGAAGTTATGAGTCAACGTAAAGTTTAGCAAGGACATGAAAAAATCAATGTCGGGCCCCTCATATAACACATTCCCAGTGATCAAATGTCTCACTGCCTGCATCCCTTGTGTATGCGGGATGCAGGTATATAGGCTCGTGACATCGATGGTCGCCAAGGTGATGTCAACTGGTACCTGGTCGAGGGAGGAAAATTTATATAGGAGCGTGGCAGAATCTTTAAGATGGGTAAAAGTGCCCTGTATGCATGGTTGTAAAAAGCAGTCCAAAAAGATTGCGACAGGCTCGCACAGAGACCCCCGGGCTGAGATGATTGGTCTGCCCGGTGGCCTCTGTGCGTCCTTATGTATTTTGGGGATGGTGTAAAAAAGGGGCGATACCGGGAAGTCTGTCCACAATTTTTGGAACACTTCTGTTGAGATAATGTCCTCTACCCTGGCCTGCTGTAGAATGGCCTTTAATTCCTTCTGATATTCTGCTGACGGGTCACGTGGTAATTTACAGTAGGTTGCTTCATCAGTGAGCAGTCGCAGACATTCTTCTTTATACTCGACAAGGTCCTGAATCACTATTGCACCGCCTTTGTCCGCATGGCGGATCACTATATCCCTCCTCTTACTTAAATCTTGGAGGGCCTCTCTTTCGGGCCGTTGTAAATTGTGGGGTTTCTGCTTGTGATGCATTGTTCCCGCAGCCTCCACCATCCTATGGTATGTCTTAAGGGATGCGTTTTGAGAAACAGGGTCAAAGTGTGATTTCTGCCCTAATCTTTGGATCCTTGGGGGTAACTTAGACCCTTCTTTGGCAGGAGCTTGTTTACCAAAATGTTCCTTAAGTTTTAACGTGCGGTGCAATTTAAAAGCATTTACTTTCCATCTAAATTCATCTCCATAATTGGTGGGTACAAATGACAACCCCTTACTCAAAACCTTTGTTTCTGCAGGTGTGAGTGGGGTATTGGTCAGGTTAAATATTAGAGCTTCTTCTCCCTCGGCAGCCAGGGTCGGGTTCTGTCTTTTATTTTGGCCGCCCCTCCTTGTCCATTTTTGTTTCTTCCCCGTGCCGGGAGCCCTGCACGGGCGCTTGTCCCTAAAGGGGTCTCCTGCTGTGAAGTAGATGGTGAGGGCCTGTGTCCTTCATCGGATTCACTGGCTGATGTATTCTCAGATCGCTCCATGTATCTGGTTTTACGAAACCGTTGGAATTTGCCCCCTGCGGTAATGTTGGTGGTAGAACCCAGCCAGGGATACACCCGGTGGTGAGCGTAGTCAAGCTGCACTTTATTTAGTTTTTCTTTTTTGAACTTCAATAAGCTGTTTTTATATTGATCGACTTGTTCGTTTAATTTTTTTAGCCAACCTACGGATTGCTCCGCTGCCAGTAGTTGAGAATGCTCTTTTTCAAACATGTCAATTAGCTCTCTTGTTTTTGTGTGCTCCCTATTGGATTCATCGATAACAAGCAGGATTAGATCCATGGAGCATTTATTCAGTATGGAGATCCATTTTTTGCAAAACTCCATACTGTATCTGCCGATCGTTGGAATATTATGTACTCTGAACCCTCTAGGCAGCTGCTTGGCTCGATAATAGTCGGATAAAGTGCGACAGTGGTATAAATAATCCAGCTCCCTTTTCTTTAAGCGTAATAAGTCTCTATAAGCATCTTCATTGGTTGTGACCAATACTTCAGAGAAAATAGGGTCTTTATGCAGGATGTTCTCTGCCTCCAAGTCAGAATAACTTAGTGTCTCATAAGTATCACAATGCAGTAAAAACGACGTAAAGTCCCCAGCATCCATGTTGGTGGCTGCCATGATGGATAATCAATAAGTGCACGTGCGGAGATAAAGTGCGTGAGTGCTAGTGCAAAATATTAAGTGCAAACAGTGAGATGTTCCTGTGCGCTGTAAGATCTCTCCCAGTTTCAAGAAATGTAATAGACTCCTGTGCCTTGAGCCAAGGATACCTGTGCCTGCACGGCACGCCAGGATCCAATACAGCCAGTTCTATGCTCCGGCACTAGGCTATGTCCCAGCAATGGGGCTAACTTGCTCCGGTGCCCTCCTCCAGGTATAAATACCAGATGGATACCAACTAGGACAAATGAGGCGGCACTCAGAGTCTTCAAACAAGTGAAAAATTGTAATGGTGCTTCAACGTTTCGGGGTCTCCCCCTTCGTCAGGAATAATGCAGTGCAAAATACAATGTGTTTAAATAGAACTTACCCTCCTTCAGGAACATCCCATCCAGCGTGCATCCGTGGCCGCGCCATCCCGGCGCCCAGCCCGCCGTCCTCAGCGTCTCAGCGGAAGTGACGCGTCGGCGCCTGGAGGCGCGTCCACGGGCCCGCTGCCTAGCAACAGAGAGGGATGTAAACACCCATTAGTGATACAGGGACGTGAACTTTGCTTTGAGTCACTGTTCCCGTGTCTATACAATTATCATACAACGAAGATAAAAATTAGTGTGCTCTCTTAAAATAGTGCTAGACAATAAAACATTAATAACATGTGCATATACACAACTTTTTTTAAAAAATTTCAGGCAATTAGTGAAAAACACAAAGTGACAGTTAATAATACACAACACAATATCTCATTGACATGCCCAGATGAAACCACCCTTTTGACTCCACCATACTCTATTCATATTTATACTAATGGTGCCGACACTGAGCATGGAGTTTTACAGATATCCTGCGCAAATTTTAAATTATATGTTTTATGTCATCCTGCTAACTATAGACACAGGAACAGCTATCCTGTCTTAGATAAAGTTAATAAGCCCCAGATTGTCATTTAACCCATCAGGTCTAAGTGTGTTTAACCTATGGATCCATCTAGACTCTAGTTGTAGGAGTTTTTTTCCCCTATTACCTCCTCGCATAGACTCAGGCACAGAATAGAGTATGGTGGAGTCAAAAGGGTGGTTTCATCTGGGCATGTCAATGAGATATTGTGTTGTGTATTATTAACTGTCACTTTGTGTTTTTCACTAATTGCCTGAAATTTTTTAAAAAAAGTTGTGTATATGCACATGTTATTAATGTTTTATTGTCTAGCACTATTTTAAGAGAGCACACTAATTTTTATCTTCGTTGTATGATAATTGTATAGACACGGGAACAGTGACTCAAAGCAAAGTTCACGTCCCTGTATCACTAATGGGTGTTTACATCCCTCTCTGTTGCTAGGCAGCGGGCCCGTGGACGCGCCTCCAGGCGCCGACGCGTCACTTCCGCTGAGACGCTGAGGACGGCGGGCTGGGCGCCGGGATGGCGCGGCCACGGATGCACGCTGGATGGGATGTTCCTGAAGGAGGGTAAGTTCTATTTAAACACATTGTATTTTGCACTGCATTATTCCTGACGAAGGGGGAGACCCCGAAACGTTGAAGCACCATTACAATTTTTCACTTGTTTGAAGACTCTGAGTGCCGCCTCATTTGTCCTAGTTGGTATCCATCTGGTATTTATACCTGGAGGAGGGCACCGGAGCAAGTTAGCCCCATTGCTGGGACATAGCCTAGTGCCGGAGCATAGAACTGGCTGTATTGGATCCTGGCGTGCCGTGCAGGCACAGGTATCCTTGGCTCAAGGCACAGGAGTCTATTACATTTCTTGAAACTGGGAGAGATCTTACAGCGCACAGGAACATCTCACTGTTTGCACTTAATATTTTGCACTAGCACTCACGCACTTTATCTCCGCACGTGCACTTATTGATTATCCATCATGGCAGCCACCAACATGGATGCTGGGGACTTTACGTCGTTTTTACTGCATTGTGATACTTATGAGACACTAAGTTATTCTGACTTGGAGGCAGAGAACATCCTGCATAAAGACCCTATTTTCTCTGAAGTATTGGTCACAACCAATGAAGATGCTTATAGAGACTTATTACGCTTAAAGAAAAGGGAGCTGGATTATTTATACCACTGTCGCACTTTATCCGACTATTATCGAGCCAAGCAGCTGCCTAGAGGGTTCAGAGTACATAATATTCCAACGATCGGCAGATACAGTATGGAGTTTTGCAAAAAATGGATCTCCATACTGAATAAATGCTCCATGGATCTAATCCTGCTTGTTATCGATGAATCCAATAGGGAGCACACAAAAACAAGAGAGCTAATTGACATGTTTGAAAAAGAGCATTCTCAACTACTGGCAGCGGAGCAATCCGTAGGTTGGCTAAAAAAATTAAACGAACAAGTCGATCAATATAAAAACAGCTTATTGAAGTTCAAAAAAGAAAAACTAAATAAAGTGCAGCTTGACCACGCTCACCACCGGGTGTATCCCTGGCTGGGTTCTACCACCAACATTACCGCAGGGGGCAAATTCCAACGGTTTCGTAAAACCAGATACATGGAGCGATCTGAGAATACATCAGCCAGTGAATCCGATGAAGGACACAGGCCCTCACCATCTACTTCACAGCAGGAGACCCCTTTAGGGACAAGCGCCCGTGCAGGGCTCCCGGCACGGGGAAGAAACAAAAATGGACAAGGAGGGGCGGCCAAAATAAAAGACAGAACCCGACCCTGGCTGCCGAGGGAGAAGAAGCTCTAATATTTAACCTGACCAATACCCCACTCACACCTGCAGAAACAAAGGTTTTGAGTAAGGGGTTGTCATTTGTACCCACCAATTATGGAGATGAATTTAGATGGAAAGTAAATGCTTTTAAATTGCACCGCACGTTAAAACTTAAGGAACATTTTGGTAAACAAGCTCCTGCCAAAGAAGGGTCTAAGTTACCCCCAAGGATCCAAAGATTAGGGCAGAAATCACACTTTGACCCTGTTTCTCAAAACGCATCCCTTAAGACATACCATAGGATGGTGGAGGCTGCGGGAACAATGCATCACAAGCAGAAACCCCACAATTTACAACGGCCCGAAAGAGAGGCCCTCCAAGATTTAAGTAAGAGGAGGGATATAGTGATCCGCCATGCGGACAAAGGCGGTGCAATAGTGATTCAGGACCTTGTCGAGTATAAAGAAGAATGTCTGCGACTGCTCACTGATGAAGCAACCTACTGTAAATTACCACGTGACCCGTCAGCAGAATATCAGAAGGAATTAAAGGCCATTCTACAGCAGGCCAGGGTAGAGGACATTATCTCAACAGAAGTGTTCCAAAAATTGTGGACAGACTTCCCGGTATCGCCCCTTTTTTACACCATCCCCAAAATACATAAGGACGCACAGAGGCCACCGGGCAGACCAATCATCTCAGCCCGGGGGTCTCTGTGCGAGCCTGTCGCAATCTTTTTGGACTGCTTTTTACAACCATGCATACAGGGCACTTTTACCCATCTTAAAGATTCTGCCACGCTCCTATATAAATTTTCCTCCCTCGACCAGGTACCAGTTGACATCACCTTGGCGACCATCGATGTCACGAGCCTATATACCTGCATCCCGCATACACAAGGGATGCAGGCAGTGAGACATTTGATCACTGGGAATGTGTTATATGAGGGGCCCGACATTGATTTTTTCATGTCCTTGCTAAACTTTACGTTGACTCATAACTTCTTTAGTTTTGATGGCCAGTTCTACAGGCAGCAGACGGGGTGTGCCATGGGGTCTTCCGTGGCACCCTCGTTCGCCAATGCATATATGTGGGAGGTGGAACGCAATTTGTTCTTCACCAATAGCCTGGTATCTAGTAGGTTGTTTCAATACTACAGGTACATAGACGATTTGTTTTTAATGTGGCTCGGTGAGGTAGCTGATTTACAAGAGATCGTTGAAACACACAATGCCACCGATAGCCCAATTAAATTAACACTGAGCAGTAGCCGCAGCGACATATGCTTCTTAGATTTGAGGATTTGCCTACAGGATGGCACAGTGGTGACATCTCTCTACAAAAAACCAACTGATCGTAACACCATCCTTAGATACGACAGTTGCCATCCATTATCCACTGTTAGGAGTGTGCCTTACTCTCAACTTTTGAGAGTGTGTAGAATTAACAGCAATATAGCTGAGAGGGACAAGCAACTAGACGAAATGGAATCTAGACTGCTTGCCAGAGGTTACCCCCGGCAATTATTGGCACAGGCTAGAAAAAAAGCCTTAAGTAAGAATAGAATTGAAAGCCTGATACCAAAGAGAGCAAAAAAATTGGGCGATGTCATACCCTGGGTGTGTGACTTCAATGCACACAGTAACCATACACAAAAGCAGGTAAAGAAACTATGGCCACTAGTAGTTACAGATCCCGATCTACCAATGTTTCGCCATCTGAGAGTCATGCCTAGCTTCATGAGAGGAAGGAGCATTAAGGACATGATAGTTAAAACAGACATGGCAAAATTTAAAGAAACATCAAAGCATTTCTTGCAACGTAAAAACGGTTGCTTCAAATGTACAGGGTGTACAACTTGCTCGCATATGTCGGTAGGAGATAGTATAACACATCCCTGTACAGGTAAAAAATTCCCCATTAAATGGCCATTAACCTGCACTACCAAATTTGTAGTATACGCCATCATCTGCCCGTGTGGCAGATACTACATTGGCAAGACTGAATGCCAATTTAAAATCAGGATGGCACAGCATAGGTTGGCCATCCGGAATGCTTTGGCATCAGGCAAGGGGGACCAACCCGTAGCAAAACACTTTGTCGAACACAGACATACCATGGCTACCTTTAAACACAGAATCATAGACCATGTGCCTGAGTCTATGCGAGGAGGTAATAGGGGAAAAAAACTCCTACAACTAGAGTCTAGATGGATCCATAGGTTAAACACACTTAGACCTGATGGGTTAAATGACAATCTGGGGCTTATTAACTTTATCTAAGACAGGATAGCTGTTCCTGTGTCTATAGTTAGCAGGATGACATAAAACATAAAATTTAAAATTTGCGCAGGATATCTGTAAAACTCCATGCTCAGTGTCGGCACCATTAGTATAAATATGAATAGAGTATGGTGGAGTCAAAAGGGTGGTTTCATCTGGGCATGTCAATGAGATATTGTGTTGTGTATTATTAACTGTCACTTTGTGTTTTTCACTAATTGCCTGAAATTTTTTAAAAAAAGTTGTGTATATGCACATGTTATTAATGTTTTATTGTCTAGCACTATTTTAAGAGAGCACACTAATTTTTATCTTCGTTGTATGATAATTGTATAGACACGGGAACAGTGACTCAAAGCAAAGTTCACGTCCCTGTATCACTAATGGGTGTTTACATCCCTCTCTGTTGCTAGGCAGCGGGCCCGTGGACGCGCCTCCAGGCGCCGACGCGTCACTTCCGCTGAGACGCTGAGGACGGCGGGCTGGGCGCCGGGATGGCGCGGCCACGGATGCACGCTGGATGGGATGTTCCTGAAGGAGGGTAAGTTCTATTTAAACACATTGTATTTTGCACTGCATTATTCCTGACGAAGGGGGAGACCCCGAAACGTTGAAGCACCATTACAATTTTTCACTTGTTTGAAGACTCTGAGTGCCGCCTCATTTGTCCTAGTTGGTATCCATCTGGTATTTATACCTGGAGGAGGGCACCGGAGCAAGTTAGCCCCATTGCTGGGACATAGCCTAGTGCCGGAGCATAGAACTGGCTATATATATATATATATATATATATATATATATATATATATATATATATATTTATTTTTTTTCAGCGCCCGCAAATTCTGTGGCACCTTACAATTGCAATAAAGTAAGACTGGGTAGTAACAGATAGATAGATAGATAGATATATACACATATACATACATATACATACACTCTCACATATATGTATATTTATATAGTACCAAACGGCGGCAGTATTGGTTAATGAACTCTGCCTAGTGAAGTGTACGCAGAAGTTTATACACATTGCACAAGTCGCTAAGTAAAGTGCCTAATCCCTATGAGGACTATCAAGGGACTATCAGTACATATCTGTAGTGCATTGCTGCAAATCACACCAAAATCTGGTCTCTGCTTATTATGATACAACCTGTTGACAATGGCATTCGCAGTACATAGGTCCTGTCCCAAGCCAAAAAACTGCAAACCTATAACTTGTGACGCTGCAGAAAACAGTACCTGTAATCAGATATTTTCATTAATACAATTAATTAAATAGACTACAATGTGCACCATTTTTAGGTGTCTTTAGCATAATGGTGAAGTTAATTACCACTTTCTTTTATTTATATAGCGCATTGCTGTACACTGGAGGGATGGTAACACAGACAAGTTACATACAATACCGTGAAACAGAAGGCACGGTGGGCCCTGCACAGGTGACACTACAATCACAGACATCATTTAAAACAGGAAATCTAAGTAATTGGAAAAAAATAAAATGTACACTTGGGGAAAAACAAAATACCCACATATCAAACTGTAGCATGTTACATTATTCTATATATTTGTCCTTGTACAACAGAGTCGGTGGAGTGTTACAAATTCAAAAGAAGATATAACGAGGGCGCTATAACAACCAAACAAGACATCAACCTGCGGCCCAGCGAGGAGATTACTGCACCCCCGTGTCACACCGGCACAGCAGGGGTTAAAATTGCATCAGGTTTCATTAGCAGGATAAACTCACATCGCAATTTAATGGCTGTACGCTACACTGAATAATCCTCTAAATTCCACACTGACTGATCGCTTTCATTTCATTTTGGCATCTGGTGAGGTGCTCGCTAAAATAAATATATTTTAATTAGGAATAATCATTGCCAGCTCCCGGATACTTTATTATAAGAGTGACTTCTCTTTCATTTGGTGTCATTATGTTGGGGATGGGGGAATTGTCATATCTCACGCACTGGGTACACAGACGAGGTCCTTGCAAACTGCATCTGCAAGGGTTTGCACAATATAATGGAATATTTTAATGGAGCGAGGGGCATTAAACGCTGCTGTGTAGGAGAATCCGGCTGCATCACACAGGGTGACGTTTACCGTCATTAAAAATGTATCTTGCAAACGATCGAAACATCTAAAAAAGTTCCCATGAATTTTGGATGGAGAGTAGTAACAGTATCTGTGACCACAGGAGGATACAAGGCAGCCTCCCCCCCTGCCCTCCGTCACCCACAGCCTCCCTGCCCTCCGTCACCCACAGCCTCCCTGCCCTCCGTCACCCACAGCCTCCCTGCCCTCCGTCACCCACAGGTAACTCAGACCAAGTTTACTCGCAGGCAGCAAATTACCCCATCTCTGCCCTTCATCCCTGACTTACGCAATCCCTGTACCACACATTCTCGCAATCCAGCCTGACCTTGATGCACTACAATGCCCAGCAGTAAAAGCTTTCCTGACCTTTGGTAAAATGTGCTTTTAATGCCTTATAAAGAATATTTATTTACAGGTTGCCTGGCACAGCCAAGTAGTAACACATAGTCAGGATTAGGAGATTATTATATCCAACATGCAGAATAAAAAGCAGTTGGCTATCAGTGAATAACAAGGACACATCTTAAACACAGGGACTCAGGGGAGACGGAGGAATACGCACCTATATAGCGCCAGTGAGATGTGGCCAGTCTGTCAGTCACTGGAGGTACCAGATCTCTCTCACAAAGCTGAAACTATGGACGTGGCGTTTTACGCAGACCCATAATGTCAGAAAGTGGAGATGATGCTTTTACTGTAAGTCGGTAATGCCGACACACATCTAGCACAACAGAAAGATTTTGCCCCATTAGGCTACTTGTTTCCATAATTGCAATATCTGTATTGACAAATTAATTCTACTGTGGAATGCATTGCAATTAATTTATTGATTCAAGTCAGCGACTTGAAACGAGAAACAGACTAACAGAAATAATGGCAGAATGCAGCGGGCAACTTCTAAATTAATTTTTTTCTGACCATCAAGAGGTCTGGGAATGTTTATATAAAAGTCATCTCTATCTTCACAACATATAAAAGTGTTGCTCAGGTTCAGCTCCCGATTACTTTGTGATATTCCACTTTATGCAGTCACATTTCACCACCTGCGGCCGTAATGTTCGGATATTCAGCAAATGCACCAAAACTCTCCATTGGTGTCACCAGAAAACAGCTACTGTATATTCAGAGCCTAACACAGCGGAACCAAGCTGTCACTGGATACATATAATGACACACACCGTATTTACAAATATACATTCACTTCTGGAATGATACATTGTAAATTAGCCTGACCTCGGGATAGACAATTCTATATACTGTGCAGAACACAGGCTGCAGAATGTACATGAGATATACAATAGAATAAGCACAGACAGAATATACAGCATGTCAGCTCTCACGTTATGCAGTCAGTGGGTGTTCGGAGTACAGCAGGGGTGAGGTGAGCACATAGGAAGTGGCCAAATACTCTGTGGGCATGAAGACTCACTAAACCGCCACTGTACACAATACAAACACACAATGCAGATATACAGTGTGTAGTAAACACAGGACAGAACCTACAAACGTCTCAGCAGCACATAAACATACCTCACAGCCGTACTGTGCGACCAGACTAGGGTATGATGCAGCTGAGGGTGAGGGGGGTCCTGCAGGGGGCAGTTCCTGTTCAGTCTCTGTGACACAGTTTAGGCATGAACTACCAGGTGACCTGTAACATGTATAACGCATTTGGAATCTGCAGCGTTATAATGACCAATAGATGATTATAAACTACAGTCACGTATATAACCAATATTCTGCATGTGCCTACTCAGTACTTACATTACGGCCACACTTGTAACCAGCGTCACTTAGCACAATAACATATACGATACAAATATTCCCCACATGCTCCTAAAATAAAGTCTGCATGTTGCACGAGCTGATAATAGGTTACATACAGTATACATGTGTGTATATATACACATGGTAATATCCTGTACATACAAATAATATAGGTCACACCACACATCTGTCCGGCAGGAGGAATTTCATACAGGATTGTAAAGTCCTATAGCAAACTGTATACAGCACAATATAAGGGAGTTTATAACAAACTGGCGTAGAGGTATATTATACTCTATAACTAGACGTATGACATGACACGTGCTGCAAGCATGCGTGTACACCGCATAACACATGAAATCAGAAATAAAAAAGAGTCAGTATATGAAAGGTAACTACAGAGCACCGATGGCCAGTAACAGTCTATTAATAATATATGATGGGGACCATACACAGTGTCACAATGTAACAATACACACTGTCCACAGGATGAACATCTCACGTATGGGGAACAAACTATAATACATGGTATTACAGTATATACAGTGTCCATAATGCAGACCAAACTCTACATCAGGCAGAAAATTACACCAAATAGAATATTAACATCACAGAAGTTTAACCATGAGCTGGAGAACATATTATAATATCCAGCGAGAACATATTATAATATTCAGTGATATACAACAAAGAGTTACATATGGAGCACACACTGTATATTGGGGAAGTACCAAGTATAAAAGTTATTGGGTTATATAAAGAGTACATGCTACAAACACAAAAACACACGTAGTACATACGATATAATTACCAAAGGCTGGACATAATATACTCTATCCAAGAGATTACAAAATAGGTTATTAGGCACATTATCCAGCAGTAGTATATGGGTACAGTACCCAGTATAATACAGGTGCCAGCAGTAGCATATGGGTACTGTACCCAGTATAATACAGGTGCCAGCAGTAGTATATGGGTACAGTACCCAGCATAATACAGGTACCAGCAGTAGTATAGGGGTACTGAACCCAGCATAATACAGGTGCCCAGCAGTAGTATATGTGTACAGTATCCAGTATAATACAGGTGCCCAGCAGTAGTATATGAGTACAGTACCCAGTATAATACAGGTGCCCAGCAGTAGTATAGGGGTACTGTACCCAGTATAATACAGGTGCCAGCAGTAGTATAGGGGTACTGTACCCAGCATAATCCAGGTGCCAGCAGTAGTATAGGGGTACTGTACCCAGTATAATCCAGGTGCCCAGCAATAGTATAGGGGTACTGTACCCAGTATAATCCAGGTGCCCAGCAGTAGTATAGGGGTACTGTACCCAGTATAATACAGGTGCCAGCAGTAGTATATGGGTACAGTACCCAACATAATCCAGGTACCAACAGTAGTATAGAGGTACTGTACCCAGCATAATCCAGGTGCCCAGCAGTAGTATAGGGGTACTGTACCCAGTATAATCCAGGTGCCCAGCAGTAGTATAGGGGTACTGTACCCAGTATAATACAGGTGCCCAGCAGTAGAATAGGGGTACTGTACCCAGTATAATACAGGTGCCCAGCAGTAGTATAGGGGTACTGTACCCAGTATAATACAGGTGCCCAGCAGTAGAATAGGGGTACTGTACCCAGTATAATACAGGTGCCCAGCAGTAGTATAGGGGTACTGTACCCAGTATAATACAGGTGCCCGCAGTAGTATATGAGTACAGTACCCAGCATAATACAGGTACCGCAGTAGTATAGGGGTACAGTACCCAGTATAATACAGGTGCCAGCAGTAGTATAGGGGTACAGTACCCAGTATAATACAGGTGCCAGCAGTAGTATAGGGGTACAGTACCCAGTATAATAAAGGTGCCCAGCAGTAGTATAGGTGTACAGTACCCAGCATAATACAGTTGCCCAGCAGTAGTATAGGGGTACTGTACCCAGTATAATACAGGTGCCCAGCAGTAGTATAGGTGTACAGTACCCAGTATAATACAGGTGCCAGCAGTAGTATAGGGGTACTGTACCCAGTATAATACAGGTGCCCAGCAGTAGTATAGGGGTACTGTACCCAGCATAATACAGGTGCCAGCAGTAGTATAGGGGTGCAGTGCCCAGCAGTAGTATAGGGGTACAGCACCCAGAATAATACAAGTTCCCAGCAGTAGTGTAGGGGTACTGTACCCAGCCTATAACAGATACCAGGCTGTATGATACGAGGTACAGTGACCAGCATATAACAGGTAGTATTATGAGGTACAGTACCCAGCATATTACAGGTACTAGACTGTGCGATATGAGGTACAGTGACCAGCATATAACAGGAACCAGGCAGTATTATACGAGGTACAGTGACCAGCATATTACAGGTAGTATTATATGAGGTACAGTGACCAGCGTATTACAGGTACCAGGTAGTATTATATGAGGCACAGTACCCATCTTGTTACAGGTAAAAGGCAGTATTAGAGGAAGTACAGTACCCAGCCTATAACCGATACCAGGCTGTATTATATGAGGTACAGTACCCAGCATATTACAGGTAGTATGATATGAGGTACAGTACCAAGCATATTACAGGTAGTATTATATGAGGTCCAGTACCAAGCATATTACAGGTACCAGGCTGTATGATATGAGGTACAGTGACCAGCATATAACAGGTAGTATTATGAGGTACAGTACCCAGCATATTACAGGTACTAGACTGTGCGATATGAGGTACAGTGACCAGCATATAACAGGTACCAGGCAGTATTATACGAGGTACAGTGACCAGCATATAACAGGTACCAGGCAGTATTATACGAGGTACAGTGACCAGCATATAACAGGTACCAGGCAGTATTATACGAGGTACAGTGACCAGCATATAACAGGTACCAGGCAGTATTATACGAGGTACAGTGACCAGCATATTACAGGTAGTATTATATGAGGTACAGTGACCAGCATATTACAGGTAGTATTATATGAGGTACAGTGACCAGCATATTACAGGTACCAGGCAGTATTATATGAGGTACAGTGACCAGCATATTACAGGCAGTATTATATGAGGTACAGTGACCAGCATATTACAGGTAGTATTATATGAGGTACAGTGACCAGCATATTACAGGTAGTATTATATGAGGTACAGTGACCAGCATATTACAGGTAGTATTATACGAGGTACAGTGACCAGCATATTACAGGTAGTATTATACGAGGTACAGTGACCAGCATATTACAGGTAGTATTATATGAGGTACAGTGACCAGCGTATTATAGGTACCAGGTAGTATTATATAAGGGAAAGTACCCATCATGTTACAGGTAAAAGGCAGTATTAGAGGAAGTAAAGTACCCAGCCTATAACAGATACCAGGCTGTATTATATGAGGTACAGTACCCAGCATATTACAGGTACCAGGCAGTATTATACAAGGTACAGTACCCTGCATACATATTACAGGTACCAGGCAGCAATATATGGGGTACAGTACCCAGCATATTACAGGTAGCAGACAGTATCATATGAGGTACAGTACCCTGCATATCACAAGTACTAGGCAGTATTATACAAAGTACAGTATCCAGCATATTACAGGCACCAGGCAGTATTATATGAGGTACAGTACCCAGCATTATAAGAGGTACAGTGCACTATATACTACTATACAGTAGTATAGTAGTATATAGGGCAGCAGGCTGGTACCTGATGTTGGTGCAGCAGTGTGGGGTGTCCTGTATGTAGGATGGTAGGAGTATACACAGTATATATAGGATAGCAGTAGTATACACACAGTATATAGGATGACAGTATATATAGGGCAGCAGTCGTATATACACAGTATATAGTATATACATGATAGCAGTAGTATATAGGATGACAGTAAATATAGGGCAGCAGGCTGGTATCTGGTGCAGCAGTGTGGTGTCCTGTGTGCAGAATAACAGTACTATACACACAGTGTAAATAGGATAGTAGTAATATATACACACAGCATATACACGCAGTATATAGTATATACATGATAGCAGTAGTCTATAGGATGACAGTATATATAGGATAGTAGTATATACACACAGTATATACACGATAGCAGTAGTATATACACACACACAGTATATACATGATAGCAGTAATATATACACACAGTATATAGGATGACAGTATATATAGGGGAGCAGGCTGGTATCTGGTGCAGCAGTGTGGGGTGTCCTGTGTGCAGAATAACAGTACTATACACACAGTGTATATAGGATAGTAGTAGTATATACACGCAGTATATAGTATATACATGATAGCAGTAGTATATAGTATATACACGCAGTATATAGTATATACACATGATAGCAGTAGTATATATGATGACAGTATATATAGGATAGTAGTATATACACACAGTATATATAGGATAGTAGTATATACACACAGTATATATAGGATAGTAGTATATACAGGGCAGTAGTAGTATATACACACACAGTATATAGGATGACAGTATATATAGGCTAGTAGTATATACACACAGTATATATACACACACAGTATATAGGATGACAGTATATATAGGCTAGTAGTATATACACACAGTATATATAGGATAGTAGTATATACACACAGTATATATAGGATAGTAGTATATACACACAGTATATATAGGATAGTAGTATATACACACACAGTATATAGGATGACAGTATATACAGGGCAGTAGTAGTATATACACACACAGTATATAGGATGACAGCATATACAGGGCAGTAGTAGTATATACACACACAGTATATAGGATGACAGTATATACAGGGCTGGTACCTGGCGTTGGTGCAGTCGCTGTACAGCGTCTCGAAGTCCCGGCGGGTGATGAGCTTGCAGCGGTTGACCCCCGGTTGGATGGCCCCCAGCCCCCGCAGCACCCGCACCTGCTCCACCGTGCAGACCACCGGCGTGATGTCCAGCCGCTTGAGCTTGGTGTAGACGGTGTGCAGCCCCCCCACCAGGTGCTTGAGGAAGAGCTCGAAGACCTGGGGCAGACAGATGAGCTCCTGCCCCCCCAGCAGGAAGGACGCCACCCGCACCCCGTGCAGCTCCACCATGCGACACTCGCTGCTGCTGGCCCCCGCGGCCCCCGGGCCGGACAGGCTACTGCTGCTGATGCTGAGAGCGGGGGGAGCCGGCACCTCCATCCCGTCTCCTCTCACTCTGAGCGGCAGCAGCGCCGAGCTCCGGACTCCGACACCACCCGGGCGCCGCTGATTGGCGGAGGCGGGGGCTGGGGGCGGGGCGCGGGGCGGCGGGGCCCTCCCTCCTCCTGCTGCCGCTGCTGCCTGAGCTCCGCGCACATGGGGGAGGAGGCGGGGCCCCGCGGGGAGGGGGAGGGGCGTCACTGACACTGGGCGTCACCCGGCACTACAAGGGTCACTGACATTCATTCTCACCCGGCGCTGCAGGGGTTACTGACACTCATCCTCACCCGACACTGCGGGGGTTACTGACACCCATCCTCACCCGGCACTGCAGCAGTTACTGACACTCATACTCACCCGACACTGCGGGGGTTACTGACACCCATCCTCACCCGGCACTGCGTGGGTTACTGACACCCATACTCACCCGGCACTGCAGGGGTTACTGACCCTCATCCTCACCCGGAACTGCAGGGGTTACTGACACTCATCCTCACCCGACACTGCAGGGATTACTGACACTCATCCTCACCCGGCACTGCGGGGGTTACTGACACTCATACTCACCCGGCACTGCGGGGGTTACTGACACCCATCCTCACCCGGCACTGCGGGGGTTACTGACACCCATCCTCACCCGGCACTGCGGGGGTTACTGACACTCATCCTCACCCGGCTCTGCGGGGGTTACTGACACTCATCCTCAACCGGCACTGCAGGGGTTACTGACACTCTTCAACACCCGGCACTGCGGGGGTCACTGACACTCATCCTCACCCGGCACTGCGGGGGTCACTGACACCCATACTCACCCGGCACTGCAGGGGTTACTTACACTCATCCTCACCCGGCACTGCGGGGGTCACTAACACCCATACTCACCCGGCACTGCGGGGGTTACTGACACCCATCCTCACCCGGCACTGCGGGGGTTACTGACACCCATCCTCACCCGGCACTGCGGGGGTTACTGACACTCATACTCACCCGACACTGCGGGGGTTACTGACACTCATACTCACCCGGCACTGCGGGGGTTACTGACACTCATACTCACCCGGCACTGCGGGGGTTACTGAAACTCATCCTCAACCGGCACTGTAGGGGTTACTGACACTCTTCCCCACCCGGCACTGCAGGGGTTACTGACACTCATCCTCACCCGGAACTGCAGGGGTTACTGACACTCATCCTCACCCGGCACTGCGGGGGTTACTGACACTCATACTCACCCGGCACTGCGGGGGTTACTGACACCCATCCTCACCCGGCACTGCGGGGGTTACTGACACCCATCCTCACCCGGCACTGCGGGGGTTACTGACACTCATCCTCACCCGGCTCTGCGGGGGTTACTGACACTCATCCTCAACCGGCACTGCAGGGGTTACTGACACTCTTCAACACCCGGCACTGCGGGGGTCACTGACACTCATCCTCACCCGGCACTGCGGGGGTCACTGACACCCATACTCACCCGGCACTGCAGGGGTTACTTACACTCATCCTCACCCGGCACTGCGGGGGTCACTAACACCCATACTCACCCGGCACTGCGGGGGTTACTGACACCCATCCTCACCCGGCACTGCGGGGGTTACTGACACCCATCCTCACCCGGCACTGCGGGGGTTACTGACACTCTTCCCCACCCGGCACTGCGGGGGTTACTGAAACTCATCCTCAACCGGCACTGTAGGGGTTACTGACACTCTTCCCCACCCGGCACTGCGGGGGTTACTGACACTTATCCACACCCGGCACTGCGGGGTTTACCGACACTCATCCTCACCCGGCACTGCGGGGGTTACTGACACTCATCCACACCCGGCACTGCGGGGGTTACTGACACTCATCCACACCCGGCACTGCGGGGGTTACTGACACTCATCCTCACCCGGCACTGGTTACTGACACTCATCCTCACCCGGCACTGCGGGGGTTACTGACACCCATACTCACCCGGCACTGCGGGGGTTACTGACACTCATCCACACCCGGCACTGCGGGGGTTACTGACACCCATACTCACCCGGCACTGCGGGGGTTACTGACACTCTTCCCCACCCGGCACTGCGGGGGTTACTGACACTCATCCTCACCCGGCAGTGCGGGGGTTACTGACACCCATACTCACCCGGCACTGCGGGGGTTACTGACACTCTTCCCCACCCGGCACTGCGGGGGTCACTGACACCCATACTCACCCGGCACTGCAGGGGTTACTTACACTCATCCTAACCCGGCACTGCGGGGGTCACTGACACCCATACTCACCCGGCACTGCTGGGGTTACTGACACCCATCCTCACCCGGCACTGCGGGGGTTACTGACACTTTTCCCCACCCGGCACTGCGGGGGTTACTGACACTCATCCTCAACCGGCACTGCAGGGGTTACTGACACTCTTCCCCACCCGGCACTGCGGGGGTTACTGACACTCATCCTCACCCGGCACTGCGGGGGTTACTGACACTTATCCACACTCGGCACTGCGGGGGTTACTGACACTCATCCTCACCCGGCACTGCGGGGGTTACTGACACTCATCCACACCCGGCACTGCGGGGGTTACTGACACTCATCCTCACCCGGCACTGGTTACTGACACTCATCCTCACCCGGCAGTGCGGGGGTTACTGACACCCATACTCACCCGGCACTGCGGGGGTTACTGACACTCTTCCCCACCCGGCACTGCGGGGGTTACGGACACTAATCCTCACCCGGCACTGTGGGGGTTACTGACACCCATACTCAACCGGCACTGCGGGGGTTACTGACACTCATCCTCACCCGGCACTGCGGGTTTTACTGACACCCATACTCACCCGGCACTGCGGGGGTTACTGACACTCATCCTCAACCGGCACTGCAGGGGTTACTGACACCCATACTCACCCAGCACTGCGGGGGTTACTTACACTCATCCTCACTCGGCACTGCGGGGGTCACTGACACCCATACTCACCCGGCACTGCGGGGGTTACTGACACCCATCCTCACCCGGCACTGCGGGGGTTACTGAGACTCATCCTCAACCGGCACTGCAGGGGTTACTGACACTCTTCCCCACCCGGCACTGCAGGGGTTACTGACACTCTTCCCCACCCGGCACTGCAGGGGTTACTGACACTCATCCTCACCCGGCACTGCGGGGGTTACTGACACTCATTCACACCCGGCACTGCGGGGGTTACTGACACTCATCCTCAACCGGCACTGCAGGGGTTACTGACACTCATTCACACCCGGCACTGCGGGGGTTACTGACCCTCAACCGCCACTGCGGGGGTTACTGACACTCATCCACACCCGGCACTGCGGGGGTTACTAACACTCATCCTCATCCGGCACTGCAGGGGTTACTGACACTCATCCTCACCCGACACTGCAGCAGTTACTGACACTCATCCTCACCTGTCGCTGCAGGGGTTACTGACACTTATCCTCAACCGGCATGCGGGGGTTACTGACACTCATCCTCAGCCGGCACTGCAGGGGGTTACTGACACTCATCCTCACCCGGCGCTGCAGGGGTTACTGACACTCATCCTCACACGGCACTGCGGGGGTCACTGACATTCATCCTCAACCAGTAGCGGATCTTGCCACGGGCAATCAGGACTTTTGCCCGGGGCGCCGCACCATGGCAAGATCCGCCACTGTGCCCCCCGCAGTGCCCCGCTGTGCCCCCCGCAGTGCCCCGCTGTGCCCCCCGCTTTGAAGGGAACCAGACGCTACGCGTCTAGTTTCCCTTCATGGAGAGGACCTTTGTTGTACGGTGCGCAATGACATCATCGCGCACCGCACAGCAAAGGTCCTCTCCCTGAAGGGAAACTAGACGCTACGCGCACCGCACAGCATAGTGGCACAGACACTAGGGGTCATAATTGACCTCTAGTGTCTATGCTGTTCTATGGGAGAGACATAATAACGTCTCTCCCATAGATCGAGGAGAGGAGAAGAGCGGCGCCAGCGGAGGAGGTCTGCAGCGGTCTGGAATCAGGAGCGGGGATAGTAAGTATACTTTTTTTTTTTTTAAATTTCCTTTCAGCGGCGCTACAGGGGGCACAAATGGGGGCGTAACTGACCACGCCCCCATTTGAAGCCACGCCCCTATACTTTGCCCGGGGCGCCACAAGGGCAAGAACCGGCCCTGTCCTCAACTGGCACTGCAGGGGTCACTGACACTCATCCTCACCCGGTGCTGCGGGGGTTACTGACACTCATCCGTCACTGCAAGGGTTACTGACACTCATTCTCACCCGGCACTGCAGGGGTTACTGACACTCATCCTCACACGGCACTGCAAGGGTTGCTGACATACATCTTCACCCGGCACTGCAGAGGTTAATGACACTCATCCGGCACTGCAGGGGTTACTGACACTCAGTGGCGTAACTAGAAATTTTTCTCCCCCAAGCCAAAAAATTATTTTATGCTCAGGGTGTCATGCTCGTTGCCAGGGGTTTTCATGCTCAGGGTGTCATGCTCGTTGCCAGGGGTTTCATGCTCGTTGCTAGGGGGTAGTGCTTGTTGCTAGGGCTGTGCTCTCCCATTGCCACATATGCTCCCAGTGCCAGATATTCCCCCACAGTGCCAGGTACTCACATGCCCCCAGGGCCAAATATAGCCCCCCCCCCATGTGCCAGGTACACATATACCCCCCCCCCCCAGTGCCACATATGCCCCCAGTGCCAGATATTCCCCCACAGTGCCAGGTACTCACATGCCCCCAGTGCCAAATATAGCCCCCCCCCCCCATGTGCCAGGTACACATATACCCCCCCAGGTACTCACATGCCCCCAGTGCCAAATATAGCCCCCCCATGTGCCAGCTACACATATACCCCCCCGTGCCACATATGAACCCTCAATGCCAAATAAGCCCTCCTCCCCCTGTGCCGCATATGCTCCCCCCGCCCTCCCCCGCTGTTTTGTGATGGAGGGACACGGAGGGCACAGCGCGCGCCTCTCCTGTGTCCCTCCTGGGTTTCCAGGGGGTCTGTTAAAGGAAGTACCGGTTCGTGAGCCAATCAGAGCTCACGAATGGCACTTCCTTTATTAGACCCGCCGGAGACCCAGGAGGGACACAGGAGAGGCGCGCGCTGTGCCCTCCGTGTCCCTCCTTACAGCAGCGGAGGGAAGGAGGGAGAGGAGACCGCAGATTGACATGCGGAATCTCGTCCGCATGTCAATCTGCGCTAAATCAGTGGTGCCCCCGCAGCCCTGCGCCCCCAAGCCACCGCGAGGGCTGCGGGGGCAGTAGTTACGCCACTGCCGACACTCATCGTCACCCGGCACTGGTTACTGACACTCATCCTCACCCGGCACTGCACAGGTTACTGACACTCATCCGGCACTGCAGGAGTTACTGACACTCATCCTCATCTGCCACTACAAAGGTTACTGACAGTCATCCGGCACTGCAGAGGTTACTGACACTCATCCGGCACTGCAGGCGTTACTGACACTCATCCGGTACTGCAGAGGTTACTGACACTCATCCTCACCCGGCACTGCAGGGGTTACTGACACTAATCCTCACCTGGCACTTCTGCGGTTACTGACACTCATCCGGCACTGCAGGGGTTACTGACACTCATCCTCACCCAGCACTGCGGGGGTTACTGACACTCATCCAGCAATGCGGGGGTTACTGACAATCATCCTCACCAGATACTGCAGATTTTACTAACACTCATCCTCACCCGGCACTGCAGAGGTTACTGACACTCATCCGGCCCTGCAGGGGTTACTCACACTCATTCTCACCCGGCACTATCGGGTTACTGACACTCACCCGGCACTGCAGAGGTTACTGACACTCATCCGAAACTGCAGGGGTTACTGACACTCATCCTCACCCGGCACTGCAGAGGTTACTGACACTCATCCGGCACTGCAGGGGTTACTGACACTCATCTTCACCCGGCACTGCGGGGATTACTGACACTCATCCTCACCCGGCACTGCAGGGGTTACTGACACTCATCCTCACCCGCCACTACAAAGGTTACTGACACTCATCCGTCACTGCAGAGGTTACTGACACTCATCCGGCACTGCAGAGGTTACTAAC
The DNA here is from genome assembly GCF_028390025.1 of Pseudophryne corroboree. Classification (NCBI taxonomy): domain Eukaryota; kingdom Metazoa; phylum Chordata; class Amphibia; order Anura; family Myobatrachidae; genus Pseudophryne; species Pseudophryne corroboree. Next base: position 479,734,516 of record NC_086451.1, read on the forward strand.
ACTCATCCGGCACTGCAGGGGTTACTGACACTCATCCTCACCCGGAACTGCATGGGTTACAGTGGTCACTGACACTCATCCTCACCCGGCGCTGCTGGGGTTAGTGACACTCATTCTCACCCGGCGCTGCGGAGGTTACTAACACTCATCCTCACCCGGCGCTGCGGGGGTTACTGACACTAATCCTCACCCGGCACTGCAGATTTTACTAACACTCATCCTCACCCGGCACTGCAGAGGTTACTGACACTCATCCGGCCCTGCAGGGGTTACTGACACTCATTCTCACCCGGCACTGCAGGGGTTATCGGGTTACTGACACTCACCCGGCACTGCAGAGGTTACTGACACTCATCCGGCACTGCAGGGGTTACTGACACTCATCCTCACCCGGCACTGCAGAGGTTACTGACACTCATCCAGCACTGCAGGGGTTACTGACACTCATCTTCACCCGGCACTGCGGGGGTTACTGACACTCATCCTCACCCGGCACTGCAGGGGTTACTGACACTCATCCTCACCCGCCACTACAAAGGTTACTGACACTCATCCAGGCACTGCAGAGGTTACTGACACTCAACCGGCACTGCAGAGGTTACTGACACTCATCCGGCACTGCAGGGGTTACTGACACTCATCCTCACCCGGAACTGCATGGGTTACAGTGGTCACTGGCACTCATCCTCACCTGGCGCTGCTGGGGTTATTGACACTCCGTATCATCCAGCGCTGCAGGGGTTATTGACACTCATCATTACCCGGCGCTGCGGGGGTTACTGACACTCATCCTCACCCGGCGCTGTGGGGTGTCACTGACACTCATCCACACCCGGCACTGCGCGGGTTACAGTGGTCACTGACACTCATCCTCACCCGGCGCTGCTGGGGTTAGTGACACTCATTCTCACCCGGCGCTGCGGAGGTTACTAACACTCATCCTCACCCGGCGCTGCGGGGGTTACTGACACTAATCCTCACCCGGCACTGCGGGGGTCACTGACACTCATCCACACCCAGCACTGCAGGGGTTAACTAACACCCATCCTCACCCGGCACTGCGGGAGTTACTGACACTCATCCTCACCCGGTGCTGCGGGTGTCACTGACACTCATCCTCACCTGGCACTGCGTGGGTTACTGACACTCATCCTCACCCGGCACTGCGGATTTTACTAACACTCATCCTCACCCGGCACTGCAGAGGTTACTGACACTCATCCGGCCCTGCAGGGGTTACTGACACTCATTCTCACCCGGCACTGCAGGGGTTATCGGGTTACTGACACTCACCCGGCACTGCAGAGGTTACTGACACTCATCCGGCACTGCAGGGGTTACTGACACTCATCCTCACCCGGCACTGCAGAGGTTACTGACACTCATCCAGCACTGCAGGGGTTACTGACACTCATCTTCACCCGGCACTGCGGGGGTTACTGACACTCATCCTCACCCGGCACTGCGGGGGTTACTGACACTCATCCTCACCCGCCACTACAAAGGTTACTGACACTCATCCAGGCACTGCAGAGGTTACTGACACTCAACCGGCACTGCAGAGGTTACTGACACTCATCCGGCACTGCAGGGGTTACTGACACTCATCCTCACCCGGAACTGCATGGGTTACAGTGGTCACTGGCACTCATCCTCACCTGGCGCTGCTGGGGTTATTGACACTCCGTATCATCCAGCGCTGCAGGGGTTATTGACACTCATCATTACCCGGCGCTGCGGGGGTTACTGACACTCATCCTCACCCGGCGCTGTGGGGTGTCACTGACACTCATCCACACCCGGCACTGCGCGGGTTACAGTGGTCACTGACACTCATCCTCACCCGGCGCTGCTGGGGTTAGTGACACTCATTCTCACCCGGCGCTGCGGAGGTTACTAACACTCATCCTCACCCGGCGCTGCGGGGGTTACTGACACTAATCCTCACCCGGCACTGCGGGGGTCACTGACACTCATCCACACCCAGCACTGCAGGGGTTAACTAACACCCATCCTCACCCGGCACTGCGGGAGTTACTGACACTCATCCTCACCCGGTGCTGCGGGTGTCACTGACACTCATCCTCACCTGGCACTGCGTGGGTTACTGACACTCATCCTCACCCGGCACTGCGGATTTACTGACACTCAGCGTCACTGGCACTGCGGGGGTTACTGACACTCATCCTTACCCGGCACTGCGGATTTACTGACACTCAGCGTCACTGGCACTGCGTGGGTTACTGACACTCAGTACCATCTGCCCATGCAAGGGTTAATGACACTCAGTATCTTCTGGCACTGCAGGGGTAACTGTCACTCAACGTCATCCGGCACTGCAGGGGTTAATGAGCAATGTTGAAGTGGGGGGGGCAGGGGTCTTGAGGCTAAACACCATCCGGCACTGCAGGGGTTACTGAGCAATGGTGCTTAGGGTGGGGGATACAGGGCAGGGGTGCTTGTGCTCAGCATTATCACTACATGGGGCTACTGAGCGAAGGGGGGGGGGGGGGGGGCAGGGGTCTTGAGGCTGAAAGCCATCCAGCACTGCAGGGGTTGAAGTGAAATGGTTCTTGGGGAACTATGCGGGAGTGCTGAGACTCATCATCATCCAGTAATATAGGAGATAATGAGGAATGATGATTTGGGGGCAGTGCGGAGTCCTGAGATTCAGCTACATGCAGCAGTGCAGGAGTTAATGTGAAATGATACTGGATAGAGTGCAGGAGTCTGGAGTATCAATATCATCCAGCAATTCAGGGGTTAATGAATTAATGGTGCCTTGCAGAAAGTGCAAGGTCCTGCTCATCTGCATCATCCAGCAATGCAGGGGTTACTATGCAGTGGTGACGGGTGGAGTGCAGGAGTCCTGAGGCTTAGTAATATTCAGCACTGCAGGGGTTAATGTGTAATTGTGCTAAAATGTAATAATAATAATAATAATAATAATAATAATAGGGTGTACTGGAGTCCTGGGGCCTAATTCTGAGTTGATCACAGCAGCAAATTTGTTAGCAGTTGGGCAAAACCATGTGCACTGCAGGGGGGGGGGCAGATGTAACATGTGCAGAGAGAGTTAGATTTGGGTGGGGTGTGTTCAAACTGAAATCTAAATTGCAGTGTAAAAATAAAGCATCCAGTATTTACCATGCACAGAAACAAAATAACCCACCCAAATCTAACTCTCTCTGCACATGTTATATCTGCCCCCCCTGCAGTGCACATGGTTTTGCCCAATTGCTAACAAACTTGCTGCTGCGATCAACTCAGAATTACCCCCCTCATGCTCAGTATGGGATCCGGTCTGAAGATCGACAGTGTCTAGGTCGACAATGTTTAGGTCGACCACTATAGGTCGACAGTCACTAGGTCGACATGGATGGAAGGTCGACAGGGTTTCTAGGTCGACATGTGCTAGGTCGACAGGTCTAAAGGTCGACATGAGTTTTTCACATTTTTTTTCTTTTTTTCATACTTAACGATCCACGTGGACTACGATTGGAACGGTAAAGTGTGCCGAGCGAAGCGAAGGCACCATGCCCGAAGCATGGCGAGCGAAGCGAGCCATGCGAGGGGACGCGGTGCACTAATTTGGGATCCCGGTCACTCTACAAATAAAACGACCAAAAAAAAAATCCTCATGTCGACCTTTAGACCTGTCGACCTAGCACATGTCGACCTAGAAACCCTGTCGACCTTCCATCCATGTCGACCTAGTGACTGTCGACCTATAGTGGTCGACCTAAATATTGTCGACCTAGACACTGTCGATTTGATGAACCACACCCGCTCAGTATCACACAGGAATGAGATGAGATTCAGTGATTCAGTAACATACAGTGAACAGGTTAATGTGCAATGGTGCTGAGGGGAAAGTAATGAGATTACAGACTCAGTAAAGTCTAGCAAGGGTTAAGGTGCAATCATTTTGGGGTGGGTGGGGGAATGCTGTATAATTCATCAATGCAGAACTACCCCCTCCTCACACGATTAGTATTATGACCAGAACTGCCCCCCTTCCCCACACCATTAGTGTCATCACCAGAACTGCCCCCCTTCCTCACACCATTAGTGTCATCACAAGAACTGCCCCCCTACCTTACACCATTAGTGTCATCACAAGAACTGCCCCACATCCCAAGACCATTAGTGTCATCACCAGATCTGCCCCCCTACCTTACACCATTAGTGTCATCACCAGAACTGGCCCCTTCCCCACGCCATTAGTATCATCACCAGAACTGCCCCTCTTCCCCACACCATTAGTGTCATCACCAGAACTGCCCCCCTTCCTTACACAATTAGTGTCATCACCAGAACTGCCCCCCTTCCCCACACCATTAGTATCATCACCAGAACTGCCCCCCCCCCTTAATCACACCATTAGTATCATCACCAGAACTGCCCCCTCCTCACACCATTAGTATCATCAGCAGAACCACCCCCCTTCCCCACACCATTAGTATCATCACCAGAACTGCCCCCTCCTCACACCATTAGTATCATCACCAGAACTACCCCCCCCCTTCCTCACTCCATTAGTATCATCACCAGAACTGCCCCCACTCCTTACACCATTAGTATCATCACCAGAACTGCCCCCCCTCCTCACAACATTAGTATCATCACCAGAACTGCCCCCTTCCCCACATCATTAGTATCATCACCAGAACTGCCCCTCTTCCTCACACCATTAGTATCATGTCCAGAACTGGCCCCTCCTCACACCATTAGTATCATCACCAGAACTGCCGCCCTTCCTCACACCATTAGTATCATCACCAGAACTGCCCCCTCCTCACACCATTAGTATCATGACCAGAACTGCCCCCTCCTCACACCATTAGTATCATCACCAGAACTGCCCCCTCCTCACACCATTAGTATCATGACCAGAACTGCCCCCTCCTCACACACCATTAGTATCATCACCAGAACGGCCCTCCTTCCTCACACCATTAGTATCATCACCAGAACTGCCCCCCTCCTCACACCATTAGTGTCATGACCAGAACTGCCCCCCTTCCTCACACCATTCGTGTCATGACCAGAACTGCCCCCCTCCTCACACCATTAGTATCATGACTAGAACTGCCCCCTCCTCACACCATTAGTATCATGACCAGAACTGCCCCCCTTCCTCTCACTATTAGTATCATCACCAGAACTGCCCCCCCCCCCACTTCACACCATTAGTATCATCACCAGAACTGCCCCCCTTCCTCACACCATTAGCATCATGACCAGAACTGCCCCCCTTCCTCACACCATTAGTATCATCACCAGAACTGCCCCCCTTCCTCACACCATTAGTAACATGACCAGAACTCCCCCCTCCTCACAAAATAAGTTTCATGACCAGAACTGCACCCCCTCCTCACACCATTAGTATCATCACCAGAACTGCCCCCTTCCTCACACCATTAGTATCATCACCAGAACTGCCCCCTCCTCACACCATTAGTATCATCACCAGAACTACCCCCCCTCCTCACACCATTAGTATCATCACCAGAACTGCCCCCACTCCTCACACCATTAGTATCATGAGCAGAACTTCCCCCCTTCCTCACACCATTAGTATCATCACCAGAACTGCCCCCCTTCCTCACACCATTAGTATCATCACCAGAACTACCCCCCCTCCTCACACCATTAGTATCATCACCAGAACTGCCCCCTCCTCACACCATTAGTATCATCCCCAGCACTACCCCTCTCCTCACACCATTAGTATCATCACCAGAACTGCCGCCCTTCCTCACACCATTAGTATCATCACCAGAACTGCCGCCCTTCCTCACACCATTAGTATCATGACCAGAACTGCCCCCCCCTCCTCACAAAATTAGTTTCATGACCAGAACTGCCCCCACTCCTCACACCATTAGTATCATCACCAGAACTGCCCCCACTCCTCACACCATTAGTATCATCACCAGAACTACCCCCCTTCCTCACACCATTAGTATCATGACCAGAACTGCCCCCCTTCCTCACACCATTAGTATCATGACCAGAACTTCGCTCCTTCCTTTCACTATTAGTATCATCACCAGAACTGTCCCCCTTCCAATCACTATTAGTATCATCACCAGAACTGCCCCCCCCTTCCTCACACCATTAGTATCATGACCAGAACTGCCCCCCTCCTCACACCATTAGTATCATGACCAGAACTGCCCCTTCCTCACACCATTAGTATCATGACCAGAACTGCCCCCCTTCCTCTCACTATTAGTATCATCACCAGAATTGCCCCCTTCCTCTCACTATTAGTATCATCACCAGAACTGCCCCCCCACTTCACACCATTAGTATCATTACCAGAACTGCCTCTCCTCACACCATTAGCGTCATGATCAGAACTTCCCCCCATCCTCACACCATTAGTATCATCACCAGAAGTGCCCCTGTTGTACCCACTGTAACACTGTAGGGGTGCAAGGCGCCTTTTCCTGGGGAATATGGCCGCACGCAGCAGCTGAGGAACAACACAAGTCCAGTTTCTGGTACAACTGACCCCGGCCAGTTTTATTGAAACAGAAAATAAAACAAACCCCAAAATAAAAATACCTTGCCTGTCCGGCACTAACTAAACATAAGATATTCCTAACTGTCACTAAACAAAACACAGAGTTCTTCAGTACATACTGTATAGCTTACTTGCATCAGAAAGCGTGTCTCTCACACACAGATCCTGCAGCCTTCCCAGGCAGTCTGCCCATACTAATCAGGTTAGAAGCACTATAACACTCATACACAGCTGAAACCCTGATTAGCCCTCTGTGAGGCCAAAGACCCGAACTGGGCCCAATGTCTAGAACTCGCCTTATCTCTCTCTCAGAGCCTTTACCCAGCTTTTACAGCAAACTGAAAAGGTTCAGACAAAACAAAAAGCATTTTTCCTAGAAGTTAACATTTTCTAAAACATGTAAGACAAGAACCTGGGACAAATATACCTGCCCTCAAACACTATCCCAGTGTTCTTGTCACATATCTCCCTCCCCTGTTTCGACCTAGGGGCCGGAACACTTGTAGCCCCCAAACAGAAGATGCGAGACAATGCATCTGCGTTGGCCAATTGTGTTCCCGGTCTATGTTCGACAGTAAACTTAAAGTCCTGCAACGCTAGAAACCATCTAGTTACACGAGCATTCTTGCCTCTATTTACATACATCCATTTTAAAGGGGCATGGTCTGTCACTAGTCTGAATTGTCTACCCAAGAGGTAATATCTCAAGGTATCTAGTGCCCACTTAATGGCCAAAGCCTCCTTTTCCACAATGGCATACCTTTTTTCATGCTCATTGAGTTTCCTACTCAAATAAATGATAGGGTGTTCGTCCCCATCTCTGGTTTGGGACAGCACAGCACCTATCCCTACCTCTGAGGCATCTGTCTGTACCACAAATTCTTTTGAAAAATCTGGTGTTATCAACACCGGTTGTGAACACAAAGCCACTTTTAACGCTTGGAACGCCTTTTCTGCATCAGGGTTCCATTTCACCACATTTGACTGCTTCCCTTTGGTAAGGTCTGACAACGGCACCGCTGTGGTCGCAAAATTAGGAATAAACCGTCTATAGTACCCAGTAATTCCCAAAAAAGCCCTTACCTGTTTTTTATTCACTGGACGAGGCCAGTTTTGAATAGCATCAACTTTATTCAATTGGGGCCTAATCAGACCTCTGCCTATGGTGAAGCCCAAGTATTTGACCTCCTCCATTGCGAGGCAGCACTTCTTTGGGTTAGCAGTTAACCCTGCCTCTCTGATTGAGTCCAGTACTGCTTGTACTTTAACCAAATGGGACCCCCAGTCTGTACTGTGAATTACCACATCATCGAAATAGGCAGCTGCATATTTTCTATGGGGCCTCAAAATTTTATCCATCGCCCGTTGAAAGGTTGCTGGAGCCCCATGCAACCCAAAGGGTAACATCTTATACTGGTACAGCCCCTCCGGAACCGAAAAGGCTGTTTTTTCTTTGGCGCTATCAGATAAAGGTATTTGCCAGTAACCTTTGGTCAGGTCCAATGTGGTGAGAAACCTGGCTGTTCCCAGCCTTTCTACAAGCTCATCCACACGGGGCATGGGGTATGCGTCAAACTTGGACACCTCATTTAACTTACGAAAGTCATTACAGAAGCGTATGCTACCGTCGGGCTTCGGGATGAGCACTATGGGACTGGACCACTCACTGTTAGACTCCTCTATGACTCCCAGTTCTAACATGGTTTTAACTTCCTTAGAAATAGCTTCTCGCTGAGCTTCAGGAATCCTATATGGCTTTAAATGAACCCTGACCCCTGGTTCTGTGACAATGTCATGTTTTATTATGGTCGTTCGGCCAGGCAGCTCTGAAAATACCTCCCTATTTTGGATGAGAAATTCTTTAACCTGATTGTTCTGATCAGCTGATAATGTCTCTGACACCTTCACTGCGGGAAGCAACCGGGGTGAAGACACCGAAGGGCAAGGCTCCGCTGACAGAGACAACCTATCTTTCCAGGGTTTGATTAAGTTAACATGGTAGATCTGTTCGGGTTTTCTCTTTCCCGGCTGGTATACTTTGTAATTAACCTCATTCACTTTTTCCCTAATCTCAAATGGACCCTGCCATTTAGCTAGGAATTTGCTTTCCACAGTGGGTACCAAAACAAGAACTCTATCGCCAGGAGCAAATTCCCGTATCTTGGCACTCCGGTTATAGACCCTCTGTTGAGCACTTTGGGCCTGTTCCATGTGCTCTCTGACAACAGGTACCACGGCTGCAATCCTATCCTGCATTTGTGTTACATGCTCAATAACGCTTCTATAAGGAGTGGGCTGTCCTTCCCACGTCTCTTTGGCAATATCCAACAGCCCTCTGGGGTGTCTACCATACAACAAATCAAATGGAGAAAACCCCGTAGAGGACTGAGGAACTTCTCTGATGGCCATTAACAAGTAGGGCAACAAACAATCCCAGTTTTTCCCATCTCTCTCAACAACCTTTTTTAACATACTTTTTAATGTTTTATTAAACCTTTCCACCAACCCGTCAGTTTGGGGATGGTAGATGGACGTCCTGAGGTGAGTGACCTTAAATAACTTGCACAACTCTTTCATGATCCTTGACATAAATGGAGTACCTTGGTCAGTCAAAATTTCTTTTGGTATTCCCACTCTACTAAATACCTGCACCAGCTCCCTAGCTATCGCCTTGGTTGTGATAGTGCGTAAAGGGACAGCCTCAGGATATCGAGTGGCATAGTCCATAATTACCAGGATATACTGATGGCCCCGAGCAGACTTTAACAAGGGCCCCACGAGATCCATGGCTATTCTGTCAAACGGGACCTCTATAATAGGCATGGGAACTAGTGGGCTCCTGAAATGGGGTCTAGGGGCATGATACTGGCATTCAGGACAGGAAGAACAATATTCAGACACTTCTTTATAAATCCCTGGCCAAAAGAACCTTTGTAAAACTCTTTCAGTGGTTTTTTCTGCCCCTAAATGTCCTGCGGTAACGTGACTATGAGCTAAATCTAGTACCGTTCTCCGATAAGGCTGGGGAACTACCAGCTGTTCCACCACATCCTCACCCCTTTTCACAATGTGGTACAAGAGCTCATTACAGATGGCCATGTGGGGATACGTAACCCTGTCACCTGGTACCACAGGTTCCCCATTAACAATCTTAACATTCTCTCTAGCCTTTATTAAGGTAGGATCCTTTAACTGTTCAGACGCAAACAGATCCTTCTTTACCTCCAGGTCAGGCACGCTTTCAGTTCTAACTACTATGTCTCTGTTCCCGGCAAGAGGGTCCTCACTGGACTCCCCATCTGTCACTTCCCCAGCCAAACTAGCAAAAGGCAAAGGGCCAGAAAGTTCCGAAGACCCACGTACATCCATAAAATCACCGGTATTATCAACTGGCTTTTTACTTCTCACATCTGTTGATAACCGTGATTCCCACAGTTTCCAAAAATGAGGAAAATCCCTCCCTATTATGGCCTCATGCACCAAGGTAGGGATCAGTCCCACTTTAACCATTGCTGACCCACAACAAGTTTCTATATTCACCTCAGCAGTGGCATAATGTTGGGTATCCCCATGTATGCAAGTTACCCCAATAGGTATTTGCTGGACCTTTAAGGGGTTCACTAACCCAGCTTTCACGAGGGTAACTAAACTTCCTGAATCTAGCAAGGCCTCTACCCGGTTACCCTCTAAGAACACATCACACATTTGTTTTTCCAGCTCAGGTGAAGGTACCACAGTACAGGCTAACCTAGCAAAGAAAGACATTCTGCGACATTCAAAGGCAGCATCACATTGCATGGGTTCTTGCGTGACTGGGCAATTGGCAATAACATGACCTGGCATACCACACCTAAAACATTTAACCACACGATTATCAACCCGTTTGGGCAGCATAGACCGTTCTAGCCCCATTGGCCTGTCTCCAGGGCCAGTGTTTACAGTCTCTCCAGCCTTGCGTTCTCTTAACCGCCCAGCAACGTTTTCCCACGGAACAGTCTTACCAGTCTTTACTGAAGGGCGCTGTCGAGGATCTATGGGTTGCTGGGTGGTCATCAGTAGTTCCTCTGCTGCCAAATACCTCTCTACCATGTCCACTAATTGGTCAGCAGTACCCGGGTTTCCATGGCTCACCCACTTGCGCAGGACCATGGGCAAAGATCTCAAGTAGCGGTCCATGACGACTCTTTCCACCATCTGGGGACCAGTTAATGTCTCTGGCTGTAGCCATTTTTTTGTTAGCTGAATAAGGTCGTGCATCTGGGAGCGCGGAGGCTTCTCCATGGCGTACAGCCAACGGTGCACCCGTTGTGCTCGTACTGAAAGCGTGACTCCCAGGCGGGTCAGGATCTCAGTCTTTAGTTTATCATAGTCCCGAGCCTCAGCAGGGCTTAAATCAAAGTAAGCTTTTTGGGGCTCACCTGACAGGAAAGGTGCCAGCAGACTGGCCCACTGTGCTTTCGGCCAGTTCTCACGCTCGGCAGTCCTTTCAAACGTGGTCAGATAGGCCTCCACATCATCAGCCTCTGTCATTTTCTGCAGGAAGTGACTGGCCCGTATAGAACTAGAGCTGGTTGGAGCACTGACGGCCACATCTCCAACCCGAGCTGCAAGTCTCTGCACCACTTCTGCTAAGGCCTCTCTATCCTGACGCTGTTGCCTGTAAAGTTCATCAACAACTGCCTGCTGTTGTCTCTTATTTTCCTCCATTGCCACCTGCTGCTGTCTTATATTTTCCTCCATTGCCACCTGCTGCTGTCTGTTGGCCTCCTGCTGTAGTCTCCAATTTTCCTCCATTGCCACCTGCTGTTGTCTCCTATTTTCTTCCATTGCCACCAAGTTGTAACACTGTAGGGGTGCAAGGCGCCTTTTCCTGGGGAATATGGCCGCACGCAGCAGCTGAGGAACAACACAAGTCCAGTTTCTGGTACAACTGACCCCGGCCAGTTTTATTGAAACAGAAAATAAAACAAACCCCAAAATAAAAATACCTTGCCTGTCCGGCACTAACTAAACATAAGATATTCCTAACTGTCACTAAACAAAACACAGAGTTCTTCAGTACATACTGTATAGCTTACTTGCATCAGAAAGCGTGTCTCTCACACACAGATCCTGCAGCCTTCCCAGGCAGTCTGCCCATACTAATCAGGTTAGAAGCACTATAACACTCATACACAGCTGAAACCCTGATTAGCCCTCTGTGAGGCCAAAGACCCGAACTGGGCCCAATGTCTAGAACTCGCCTTATCTCTCTCTCAGAGCCTTTACCCAGCTTTTACAGCAAACTGAAAAGGTTCAGACAAAACAAAAAGCATTTTTCCTAGAAGTTAACATTTTCTAAAACATGTAAGACAAGAACCTGGGACAAATATACCTGCCCTCAAACACTATCCCAGTGTTCTTGTCACACCACGTTTGGGGTACCCCTGCTGTATCTTGTAACAGCCCTAAACGGCAGCCAGTAATGCCTATAAGGTATGAGCCAGAGGCTGGAAGGACTCGGAAAGAACCAAGTGGAAGTCGACGCAGAGAATGGCGTCAAGAGCGTGGCGGAAGAAACCGCCCTCGATGGGAGGTCGCGAGAGAGTCAGGTCGACGGTCTACCGATCAGTTTGATTCACAGGGTCGACTGATTTGTAAGGGATGTCACCAGAGCGGACACATCGAACCAAACTGCCCACTTGACCCTTTAAAACGAGGGGACCCCGAGGCGAGGGCCCGACCCTCGGGAGGAGAACCACTGACGGGATTGGTGGCCTCAGTATGTTGGAGTGTGCCCCCATCTGAACATCCGTATCAATGGGATCTAAATACCGGCTCTTTTGGATACTAGCTCACAAGTCTCTACCATACGACTCATGGAGTTCCTTCAGCACTGGGACAAAGCCGCCATTGTGTCCCCACCCGCTACATGGCTCCACCTGCTAGCCAGCAATGGACTGTCAGGTCCGGGTGTTTTTGTGAATCTGTTAACCCGGTACCAACCACAGGTGTAGGTGCTGGGGTATGAAGAAAGCAGGGAGGACGAAGAAAGTTCCGTTTCATATATTTATTAAAAATAACAATTCAGTAAAGAGTTAAATGACAAGTTGTTAATCATCATATTATACTGAAGTATTGCAGGAATGGCAGAAATAATATGCAGGATAAATCTCAAAGACAAATAAAAGAAATGTTCATGGAACTGTATATAAAACAAGCTGATGAATAAATGTTGAATTGTCCAAATATAAACAAGCTTTGATGCTGAACTGCAGAATGTGTTTAACTGGGTAATGCAGACATGAAGAAATAACTGTAAGGATTTGCAATGAAGTTTTGAGAGTTAACTGAGAGGCTGTGAAGAATTATCCTTGTTATGGTAACATAGAAAATAAAAGTACTGAATTGGGTTACTTGCGGGTTCCGGAGATCACTGTGAAAACTGTAGCAGATGACAAGGTGATGAACGGGTTAAATGCAGAGTAGAACAAACGAACAGCTGAGGGTAGTGGAATCCTCCAAACTTTGTATGGTTGAAAGCAGGCAGACAAGGTAACCTCATGCAAGACTCTGGGAATCCAACTGTTTCCAGTAGGTGTGCAATTAACTGACAACACAGCGGAGAGCCGGTGGATCTTTAGCAGTGAAGGCTGCAGACGGACCCCTGGGAGCGGAGGCGATATCTGGACCACGGGAATCACACAGGAATGCACGGAGAGAGCTCAGAGCTAGAGCACAGCGTTGATACAACAAAGCACTGGCCCAGAGTAACATAATCCCAGCCTACTTAAAGGCAGCACAAGCACGGGATTGGCTTACACCTGCCCACAGGTGTTTTCACAAGTGCTCTGTATTACCTATTTGGTCTCCAGCATGGCCACCTCCTATACAGCAGACACACCGCAGTGCCTTAGGCCATTTGGTCCCCGCACTCCCAGTTCCCAGACTCTGCATTACCTGTGCCACTGATCACGCCGCGTCCCCACACGGGCGCACAGCACCGCGAGCAACCGCACTGGCAACGGATGAACCCCGACCGGTTCGTGACAGTACCCCCTCTTCTAAGGGTGGTCTCCGAACACCTTTGAACCTTATCAGGATTTTTGGAGAAGTATTTCTATACCAGTCTTGGAGCATGAACATCTTCAGAAAAAACCCAGGATCTCTCCTCCGGACCGTAACCCTTCCAGTCGACCAAAAACTTTAAACGTCCATATCGGGAACGTGAGTCCACAATCTCTTTAACTTCAAATTCCTCATCCTGCAAAGAGTGAACTTTAGGAGATTTGGACTGGGTAGTACGGAATTTATTGAGAATCAAAGGTTTCAATAAAGATGTATGAAAGGCGTTAGGAATTCTCAAAGACGGTGGCAACTTGACTTTGTATGACACAGGGTTGAGTACCTTTACAATGGGAAATGGACCAATAAACTTGGGAGCAAATTTCTTAGAAGGAACTTTGAACCTGAGATTGCGCGTAGAAATCCAAACTTGGTCTCCCACCTTGTAATTCGGTACAGCTTTACGTTTTCTATCTGCAAAAGATTTATAACGAGCAGAAGTTTTGACCAATGACTTACGCACACAACTCCAGATTCTAGATAGACGTTGAAACTCTTGATCTGCTGCTGGAAACTCTAGGGCTGGCAATGGATGGAACTCTGGCACACGAGGATGAAAGCCGAAGTTAATATAAAAGGGCGTAGATCCTGAAGATGAATGGAAGAGATTATTATGAGCAAATTCTGCCAATGGAAGGTAGTCAACCCAGTCATCCTGTGAGGACGATATATATAGCCGGAGAAATGTTTCAAGGTCTTGGTTTACTCTCTCAGTTTGTCCATCTGTCTGAGGATGATATGCAGAAGAAAAATTCAACTTGACATTTAAAGATGAACAAAGCGACCTCCAAAACTTGGCCACAAACTGTGTTCCCCGATCAGAGATGATCTCTCGAGGAAGGCCATGCAACTTGAAGATTTCAGAGATGAACAATCTGGCTAGTAAAGGGGCTGATGGTAATCCAGTTAATGGAATGAAATGTGCCATTTTCGAAAATCGATCCACTATCACCCAAATGGTATTTCGCCCTTTTGATGGAGGTAGATCGGTCACGAAATCCATTGAGATATGAGTCCATGGTTGTTTGGGTATGGGTAATGGATGTAATAAACCTGGTGGAGAACTTCTTGGACTCTTATGTTGGGCACATTTAGGACATGCTGCTATAAACTCTTGGACATCGGCTTTGAGACGTGGCCACCAATAAGACTGTTGAATAAATTTGAGAGTCTTTAGAACCCCAGGATGACCCATGAAGGAAGAGGAGTAAGCCCAGGTAAGCAGCTGTTTTCGAAGATTTGTGGCGACAAAGGTCTTGCCAGGCGGAGGAACTGGAGAGGTTCGAGTCATTAAAAAGGACGTAGGATTCACAATGGCTTGATTCGTGGTAGCATCATTTAATTCAGAAGAAACAAAGGACCGAAAAAGGGCATCTGCCTTTTTGTTCTGAGACCCTGGACGATAGGTGAGCTTGAAATTAAATCGTGTGAAGAAAAGCGCCCATCTAGCTTGTCGTGGATTCAAGCACTGAGCTGACTGCAGATATAGAAGATTCTTATGATAAGTATAAGCTGTAATGCGATGTTGTGCTCCTTCTAGAAGGTATCTCCACTCCTCAAATGCCAACTTGATGGCAAGTAATTCTTGCTCACCGATTGCATAATTACGTTCGGCCGGGAGGAACTTACGGGAGAAATATCCGCAGGGATGGACCTTTTTATCTTCAAAGACTTGTGACAACACAGCTCCTACTGCTTCTGTAGATGCATCCACCTCTAGTAGAAAGGGACGATTCAAATTAGGCTGTCGAAGAATGGGGGCTGACACAAAGGCTTGCTTTAAATCAGAGAAGGCTTTGATTGCTTCAGAAGACCAGTTCGTAGGATTTGCTCCCTTGCGAGTCAGGGCTGTAATGGGAGCAGCTAACGTAGAATAATTCTTAATGAATCTCCTATAGAAATTAGCAAAGCCAAGAAATCGCTGAATCCCCTTGAGAGTTGTAGGAGTGGACCAATCTCGGATAGCTTGTACCTTACCGGGATCCATACATAGCTCTGATCCAGAAATGATGTAACCAAGGAACGGTATGGAAGATACTTCAAAAGTGCACTTCTCTAACTTACAATAAAGTTGATTTTTCCTCAGACGTGTCAGTACCTCTTTAACATGGTGATGGTGAGACTTTAGATCCTTAGAGAATATTAGGATATCATCCAGGTACACTACTAGACACTTGTAGAGAAGATCACGAAAAAGTTCATTCACATAGCTTTGAAAAACTGCAGGTGCATTACAAAGACCAAAAGGCATTACAAGGTATTCGTAATGCCCATCCCGGGTATTAAAAGCAGTCTTCCACTCGTCCCCTGCACGGATGCGGATTAAATTGTAGGCCCCTCGGAGATCCAATTTTGTAAACACAGTAGCTCCCTTTACCCGATCAAATAATTCTAAAATTAAGGGTAATGGGTACTTGTTTTTCACAGTGATCTCATTGAGTCCACGGTAATCTATGCAAGGTCGTAACCCACCGTCCTTCTTCTTAACGAAAAAGAATCTGGCTCCTGCAGGTGAAGAAAATGGTCTGATAAATCCTTTGGTTAGATTTTCCTGTATATAATCAGACATAGCTTGCGTCTCTGGGATGGATAGCGGATAAATTCGTCCCCTAGGAGGGGTTTTGCCCGGAACCAGGACGATTGGGCAGTCCCATTCGCGATGAGGAGGTAGAGAGTCTGCTGCTTGTTTACTGAAAACATCCGCAAAGGATTGATACACCGGAGGTAGGTCGGGAAGGCTAATTGACCGGAGAGGTACAATTGAGGCTAAACAGTCCTTGGTACAAGATTTACCCCACGAAAGGACTTCCATGGTTTGCCAATTAAGTTGAGGATTATGTTTCTGCAGCCAAGGTAAACCAAGTATCACATCTTGAGTGGCTTTGGGAATCACGTAGAAGGAGATGTATTCGGAATGGAGCACACCAACTTTCATCTTGAGACATACGGTTCGATGAGTAATTATACCATCTGGAATTCGACTTCCATCCACTGCTGTAACAGCAACTGCTGCTTCCAGAGGCACGGTTTGAACTTTAGACCGTAAGACAAAGGCTGAGGAGATGAAGTTCTCGGCTGCCCCGGAATCTAGGAGAGCTGAAACTTTCACTGTAGAACTTGGAACTTCTAATTGAATAGACAAGGTCGGCTCTCTCCGAGAACGTGATTCTAAAGTAACTCCTAGCTTAACCTCCCTTGAATAAGCTAGGAGCGAGAGTTTCCCGGCCGGAGTTTGCAGAATTTAACTAAATGTTCGGAGGACCCACAGTACATGCAGAGGTTACCCTGTCGACGACGAAGTCGTTCCTCCTCTGTAAGGCGAGAGCGCCCAATCTGCATAGGTTCTTCTGTCGTTACCGGAGACTGTGATGAAGAATCTTGTCGAGGCCTAGGATGATAACGTGGACTGGATCGCTCTGCCCTAGATTTCTCTAAACATCGCTCCCTGTAGCGTAGGTCAAGTTTGTTACAGAGAGAAATCAATTCATCCAGTTTAGTTGGCACATCCCGAATGGTTAAATCATCCTTGATTCTCTCTGAAAGTCCATTCCAAAACGCGGCGATCAGGGCCTCCTCATTCCAGTTTAACTCTGAAGACAACGTGCGAAACTGAATAATATATTGACTGACAGGACGTAAACCTTGACGTAGACGGAGAATCTCCAAAGATGCTGAGGTGGTCCTGCCTGGTTCGTCAAAGATTCTCCGGAAGGATGATACGAACTCCTTGTAATTAGAGAGGATAGGATCACCTCTTTCCCATAATGGTGATGCCCACTCCAGAGCCTGACCGGAGAGGAGGGCAATAATATATGCAACCTTAGAACGAGCTGATGGAAAACTGGCGGACAACAGTTCGAACTGGATCTCGCATTGATTCAGGAATCCTCTGCAAAGTTTTGGAGTTCCGTCAAACTTACTCGGAGAGGGTAACTGCAAGCGGGACGTAGGCAGCGTCACAGGAGAAGCTGTAGTGGTAACTGGGACAACCGGAGTTGGAATCTGGACTTGAGACGTTTTAATAGCCGTATGAAGAATCTCTAAACGGTCTGCCATAGTTTGCATAAACTGAACAATTTGTGTCTGTATAGACTCCTGGTTTTCCAGACGGAAAAGGATATCTGACGTAGCACCGCCTCCTGCGAATTGGTCACTTGACGGATCCATGTGGCCAGTGCTTACTGTCAGGTCCGGGTGTTTTTGTGAATCCGTTAACCCGGGACCAACCACAGGTGTAGGTGCTGGGGTATGAAGAAAGCAGGGAGGACGAAGAAAGTTCTGTTTCATATATTTATTAAAAATAACAATTCAGTAAAGAGTTAAATGACAAGTTGTTAATCATCATATTATACTGAAGTATTGCAGGAATGGCAGAAATAATATGCAGGATAAATCTCAAAGACAAATAAAAGAAATGTTCATGGAACTGTATATAAAACAAGCTGATGAATAAATGTTGAATTGTCCAAATATAAACAAGCTTTGATGCTGAACTGCAGAATGTGTTTAACTGGGTAATGTAGACATGAAGAAATAACTGTAAGGATTTGCAATGAAGTTTTGAGAGTTAACTGAGAGGCTGTGAAGAATTATCCTTGTTATGGTAACATAGAAAATAAAAGTACTGAATTGGGTTACTTGCGGGTTCCGGAGATCTCTGTGACAACTGTAGCAGATGACAAGGTGATGAACGGGTTAAATGCAGAGTAGAACAAACGAACAGCTGAGGGTAGTGGAATCCTCCAAACTTTGTATGGTTGAAAGCAGGCAGACAAGGTAACCTCATGCAAGACTCTGGGAATCCAACTGTTTCCCGTAGGTGTGCAATTAACTGACAACACAGCGGAGAGCCGGTGGATCTTTAGCAGTGAAGGCTGCAGACGGACCCCTGGGAATGGAGGCGATATCTGGACCACGGGAATCACACAGGAATGCACGGAGAGAGCTCAGAGCTAGAGCACAGCGTTGATACAACAAAGCACTGGCCCAGAGTAACATAATCCCAGCCTACTTAAAGGCAGCACAAGCACGGGATTGGCTTACACCTGCCCACAGGTGTTTTCACAAGTGCTCTGTATTACCTATTTGGTCTCCAACATGGCCACCTCCTATACAGCAGACACACCGCAGTGCCTTAGGCCATTTGGTCCCCGCACTCCCAGTTCCCAGACTCTGCATTACCTGTGCCACTGATCACGCCGCGTCCCCACACGGGCGCACAGCACCGCGAGCAACCGCACTGGCAACGGATGAACCCCTGAACCCGCAGAGGTGAGAAACCGGTTCGTGACACTGATCCGGAGAAGATCAGAGTCGTTCAGGACTGGCCAGTCCCCAAGACCGTCAGAGATGTCCGAAGTTATTTGGGATTCGTGGGCTACTATATATGCTTCATTGAACAATTTGCCACAGTGGCGTCCTCATTACATGAATTGCTCCGAGGCCAATCGGGTCATGAGCGGAGAGGGTCGTTCTTGGTGTGTTGGGGGAATGAACAACAGCGAGCTTTTCACCAGTTGAAGTTGTCCTTAATCGAAGCCCCGTTATTGGCCTACCCCGATTATGAACAACCATTCCAAGTGTACACAGACGCAAGTCACCGGGGGCTAGGAGCCGTACTCTCCCAGGTGCAGGACGGGCGTGAAAGAGTGATCGCATACGCCATCCGGGGCCTCTGCAAGACTGAGTGGAACTGTGAGAACTACAGTGCAATTAAGCTGGAGTTGCTCGCCCTCATCTGGGCCGTCACCGAGAAGTTTAAACATTATCTGGCCGCCACGCCGTTCGTCATCATGACGGATAATAACCTGCTGGCACATCTGTCTACTGCTAAGCTTGGAGCTCTTGAACAGAGATGGGTATCCCGACTAGCAAATTTCCGGTACACCGTATCCTACTGAAGTGGGAAGTCAAACGGGAACGCCGACGCTCTCTCCCGATTACCCACTGTAGATGTTGCGGGGGAAGACAGAAATGTGGATGAGGATGTCAAAACCCCAGTGTTTAAAGCCTCTAGAAAGGGACGAACGGTCACGTCAGACCCCCTGTCTGTCACAGGAACCCCACTGGCAAGAAACGCCCTACTTGATGCTCCCACAGTCGATTGGCACGAGAGACAACGGAAGAGTCCAGTGCTGAGGGAACTTGTGGCCTTGGTGCACCAGCAACGCCAGTTAACCTGGACCCAACGGGCCAAAGCTGACCCAGAATTGATCAAGTTACTACGGCATAGAGAGCGCATTCACCTGGAAGAAGGGATCTTAGTGCGTGCCAGCATAGATCCAAGTACCCACCAACCAGTCACTCAGGTGGTTGTCCCTAAAGATCAAGCCACGATTCTGCTCACAGCCTACCATGACAAATCCGGACACTTCGGCACTCATAAGACTGAAGCCATCCTACGCACGCGGTATTTCTGGGTGGGCATGCAAGAAGATATGGAAAGATGGTGCCGTGACTGTGTCCCATGTACAAAGAAAAAACAGCCCGACGCTACCCAAAGGGACCCTCTCCATCCCATTAAGAGTCAACATCCACTACAGATCGTTGCCCTGGACCATGTGAAGTTGGAGCCGAGCACCAATGGATATCTTTATGCCCTTACAATAACAGATCATTACAGCAAATTCCTAGTAGCCGTCCCGGCCAAAGACCTCACTGCCAAAACCACTGCCGAACTGTTTTTAAAGCACTTTGCCAGACCCTACGGGTATCCAGACTGCATCTTGACCGACCAGGGCCCTGCCTTTGAGTCACAGTTATTTCACGAACTTTGTTTCTACTACGGCTGTCGAAAAGCTCGGACGACTGCTTATCATCCGCAGGGGAATGGATTGTGTGAAAGAGCTAACCAGACCCTCATTGGGATGCTCCGGAGTCTGGCGGCAGAAGACCGCACCAAGTGGCCGATCGTACTCCCCGAATTGACCTATCTTTACAACGACACTGAACATTGCTCTACCGGCTTCACGCCATACTACTTCATGTTCGGCAGATTACCCCAGGACATGGAACTGGCCCCTGCAGTGATTCCTTCCGTAGACCCAAAAACCGACTGGGTCCGCGAGCACCAGCAGAGAATAGAGGCTGCCCGGGCAATTGTAACAAAAAGAGTGGAGAACGCTCAGCATCGCCAGGAGATGAACTACAATGCCAATGTCCAACCTGAGCCATTGAAAACTGGTGACCTTGTCTGGAAGAAACGAAACCACCGCACCAGCAAGCTCGACGCTATGTGGGAGAGTTGCCCGTACGTCGTGGTCAGTGTTCCGGAGGGCGAACGATATACCTATGAGACCCGTAGAGGCCCAGAAGGTCCAGTAAGCGTTGTACCAAGGAACCAACTCAAGCTCTGTACCATAGAATTACTGACGAAGAGTGCAGACTCACCTGTGACAGGGGGACGGGAGGCATACCCTTACACGATCCCATGGAGCTCTTAGTGTTTATGGGTGGTCTACCACCACTGTATTCAGCCCCACCCGTGGTTCCAGACCCAGTGTTCAACAGGCCTGTTGAAAGCCAGGATCAGCCTAGCCTAGTTACCGCTCCGAGCGAGAGCGACATTTCTGTAATTGAGACCAGAAGGTCGGGACGTAGCACAAAAGGCGTCCCGCCTTTAAGGTATAGAGGGGGTAATTCCAAGTTGATCGCAGCATCAAATTTGTTAGCAGTTGGGCAAAACCATTTGCACTGAAGGTGTGGCAGATATAACATTTGCAGAGAGAGTTAGATTTGGGTGGCGTGTGTTCAAACTGAAATCTAAATTGCAGTGTAAGAATAAAGCAGCCAGTATTTACCCTGCACAGAAACAAAATAACCTACCCAAATCTAACTCTCTCTGCAAATGTTATATCTGCCCCCCTGCAGTGCACATGGTTTTACCCAACTGCTAACAAATGTGATGCTGCGATCAACTCGGAATTACCCCCAGAGAGTAAAATGTTAACTGTTTCCAACGTATATTTATACCCGATTCATTTGCACTGGTTGATGTTGTTTTTGAATTGAGAGACTCATGGTAGAGACTTTGGCCTACTGGCACATGCGTGAGGACACGCATCCTTCCACCAGGGGCACATGTGGTACCCACGTTTGGGGTACCGCTGCTGTGTCTTGTAACAGCCCTAAACGGAAGCCAGTAATGCCTACAAGGCTAGTTAAGTGGCCCGTAAGGGTTAATTCTTCTGTCCCCCTGCGCTGCCTAGCAACGTCTTGCTGAGAGGAAGAGCATTTTGACCCCGGATAAGCCAGCCCTAGAAGGGAGAGCGGGAAGCCTGGCTGCACCGGGATTGGAGGAGAAAAAGTGCGGGAAGACAGGAAGAGGGACTCACCGTGGGCAGAAGTGCGCCAGAGCGCGGTGTGGAAGGGAGCGGCTGAGGGACACGCTGCAGACGGAGACGGGCCGGGAGCCGCTGCTGCTGCAGGCGGATACACGCTGCCTGGAGCCTGCTGGCGGGGAGTGACAGCCGCTACCTGAGCCAGAGGCAGGGCTGCTGCCGCTGGCGGAGACCCGCTGTTGGAGCCGCGGCCGGAAGCAGAGTGGAAAGAGAGAGGGGCAGCCGAGACCAAGAGCCGCTGGGGAACGCCGGCCAGTGGGAGAGGATACACGCCACTGAGTGAGCCGCGCAACGGGAGATAAGAGCACCCAGGCCAGCAAGAGTTGTGCCCCGCCGTGTCAGCACAAATCAGTGGGGAGAGCACTGACATCCCACAGGTACCCTCTCTATAGACCTGTATGCGGTCACCCCCCCCCCCCTCACTTCAGCAGGATTATAGCTACAGAGAGGCTCTCACTGACAGTGTCCCCTGGGTGAGAAGGGGGACGCCCCTAACCCTAAATAGCCAATACAGATCTGTTTTCAATCCCCTGTTTGCCTCCTGCCAGTTGGAACTCTTGCTTCTCCCCACCAGCGTATATAGGTGGACATGTGAGGTTTGATACAGCGCTAAGCCTTGGAGAGAGATAGTGACACTTATGCTGACCCCTGTAAGAACACTGAGGCACGTAATCACCTTACCTTTTTGTGGATACAAATATGGTTAGTACCGTTAGCCATTGCTGCCGTGTTGTATTACCAACAGTTAGTCCCACATACCTTCCTACAAATACTTACCCTTAGTCCACTGACGTCTTCTCAGGAGTTCACTGTTAGAGTGCAAGTGTTCTGTTAAAGAAACATTGACCGCAGACGCCCACTGAGGCGCAGGAACTGAACATTAGTGCCCGGCGTGCAGTGCCACCCTATGGACAGTTCAGGAAGTGTATCCAAATTATTGTCAGGACACTTCTTACCCTAAAATATCATTACATTTCAAATGATTGCTATTGTATGTGATATATATGATTGTTTGACTAGGTCATTGTCATGCCTTTGAAATACATAAGCTGTGATTACTGTTATAGACAGGGAAATATCAGGGTATTGTAATGATGTTCAACCTATGCAATTGCTTCCAATGAGAATTGAGTTATAGCGGTGACTGATACTTTTAGTTCAATAAATGGTTGTCACTGTCTCCCTGTGTAGTGGTCCCTGAGCACACTGTGTTTGGGTTGTCCTCCCGGGGTCCTCCTGGTCCTTCTGTCCCAGCTTTACAGGTGACATGAAGAATAATCGCTGGCCTCGACATTGCTAAAGACGGGATACGGCCGACCACGAAACGACTGAACTTCCGGTACAAACCCACTCCACCCACTTTATAGCGATATTACACCCCCCCTCCTCACACCATTAGTATCATCACCAGAACTGCCCCCCCTCCTCACACCATTAGTGTCATCACCAGAACTGCCCCCCTCCTCACACCATTAGTATCATCACCAGAACTACCCCCCCTCCTCACACCATTAGTATCATCACCAGAACTACCCCCCCTCCTCACACCATTAGTATCATCACCAGAACTACCCGCCCTCCTCACACCATTAGTATCATCACCAGAACTGCCCCCTTCCACACACCATTAGTATTATCACCAGAACTGCCCCCTCCTCACACCATTAGTTTCATCACCAGAACTACCCGCCTTCCACACACCATTAGTATCATCACCAGAACTACCCCCCCTCCTCACACCATTAGTATCATCACCAGAACTGCCCCCTCCTCACACCATTAGTATCATCACCAGAACTGCCCCCTCCTCACACCATTAGTATCATCACCAGAACTGCCCCCCTCCTCACACCATTAGTATCATCACCAGAACTGCCCCCTCCTCACACCATTAGTATCATGACAAGAACTACCCGCCTTCCACACACCATTAGTATTATCACCAAAACTACCCCCTTCCCCACACCATTAGTATCATCACCAGAACTACCCGCCCTCCTCACACCATTAGTATCATCACCAGAACTGCCCCCTCCTCACACCATTAGTATCATCACCAGAACTGCCCCCCCTCCTCACAACATTAGTATCATCACCAGAACTGCCCCCTCCTCACACCATTAGTATCATCACCAGAACTGCCCCCTCCTCGCACCATTAGTATCATCACCAGAACTGCCCCCTTCTCACACCATTAGTATCATCACCAGAACTACCCGCCCTCTTCTCACCATTAGTATCATCACCAGAACTACCCGCGCTCCTCACACCATTAGTATCATCACCAGAACTGCCCCCTCCTCACACCATTAGTATCATCACCAGAACTGCCCCCCCACACCATTAGTATCATCACCAGAACTGCCCCCCCTCCTCACAACATTAGTATTATCACCAGAACTGCCCCCCTCCTCACACCATTAGTATCATCACCAGAACTGCCCCCCCCTCCTCACTCCATTAGTATCATGACAAGAACTGCCCCCTCCTCACACCATTAGTATCATGACCAGAACTGCCCCCTCCTCACACCATTAGTATCATCACCAGAACTGCCCCCTCCTCACACCATTAGTATCATCACCAGAACTACCCCCCCTCCTCACACCATTAGTATCATCACCAGAACTACCCCACCTCCTCACACCATTAGTATCATCACCAGAACTACCCGCCCTCCTCACACCATTAGTATCATCACCAGAACTACCCCCCTTCCACACACCATTAGTATTATCACCAGAACTGCCCCCTCCTCACACCATTAGTTTCATCACCAGAACTACCCCCTCCTCACACCATTAGTATCATCACCAGAACTGCCCCCCCTCCTCACACCATTAGTATCATGACAAGAACTGCCCCCTCCTCACACCATTAGTATCATGACAAGAACTGCCCCCTCCTCACAACATTAGTATCATCACCAGAACTGCCCCCTCCTCACACCATTAGTATCATCACCAGAACTGCCCCCCCTCCTCACACCATTAGTATCATGACAAGAACTGCCCCCTCCTCACACCATTAGTATCATCACCAGAACTACCCCCCCTTCCTCACAACATTAGTATCATCACCAGAACTGCCCCCCCTCCTCACTCCATTAGTATCATGACAAGAACTGCCCCCTCCTCACACCATTAGTATCATCACCAGAACTGCCCCCTCCTCACACCATTAGTATCATCACCAGAATTGCCCCTCCTCACACCATTAGTGTCATCACCAGAACTGCCCCCTCCGCACACCATTAGTATCATCGCCAGAACTGCCCCCTCCTCACTCCATTAGTATCATGACAAGAACTGCCCCCTCCTCACACCATTAGTATCATCACCAGAACTGCCCCCCCTTCCTCACAACATTAGTATCATCACCAGAACTGCCCCCCCTCCTCACTCCATTAGTATCATGACAAGAACTGCCCCCTCCTCACACCATTAGTATCATGACCAGAACTGCCCCCTCCTCACACCATTAGTATCATCACCAGAACTGCCCCCTCCTCACACCATTAGTATCATCACCAGAACTGCCCCCTCCTCACACCATTAGTATCATCACCAGAACTGCCCCCTCCTCACACCATTAGTATCATCACCAGAACTGCCCCCCCTCCTCACACCATTAGTATCATGACAAGAACTGCCCCTCCTCACACCATTAGTATCATGACAAGAACTGCCCCCTCCTCACAACATTAGTATCATCACCAGAACTGCCCCCTCCTCACACCATTAGTATCATCACCAGAACTGCCCCCCCTCCTCACACCATTAGTATCATGACAAGAACTGCCCCCTCCTCACACCATTAGTATCATGACAAGAACTGCCCCCTCCTCACAACATTAGTATCATCACCAGAACTGCCCCCTCCTCACACCATTAGTATCATCACCAGAACTGCCCCCCCTCCTCACACCATTAGTATCATGACAAGAACTGCCCCCTCCTCACACCATTAGTATCATCACCAGAACTGCCCCCCCTCCTCACAACATTAGTATCATCACCAGAAATGCCCCCTCTTCACTCCATT